>NC_134353.1:711729186-712029186 GCF_048569485.1 Anomaloglossus baeobatrachus | reverse complement strand
ACTTGATGTGACATCACCGGATCCCCGAAGCATCGGAGCCCGGGGGTCAGGCGATGGGGAACAGTGGTCCACAATAGCATCTCTCACAGGCACTATTGCCAACATAAGGTATTTGAGAGAAACATTGTTTCTCAACATAATATCAATCTAGCAAATAATAAATAGGGGTGAAACACTTCTTTAATATTTTATTTTGTTTTAAATGTTGTGCATTTCCGTGGATGTCAAATGTTATGAAAAACTTTAGAAAAACTAAGTGGCTAACTCATCAGTTTTTGGCACAAAATGGAAATGTCGCAAAATATATCAATTTCAGGTCACCATCGTAATGAATTTGGTGCATATTACTCCAGCAGTATGTTCATCAAGACTCAATGAACCTTTCTTTAAATCTTAAGTGTCTGATCCTTGTTCCCCCAACACTAGTGCGGGAGCAGGTCTCTGTATGTATTACCTTTCCTGCAGGTTTCACAACTGCTCAGTGCAACAGGTGTATTAACCACAGAGGGGCGCTAATGACCCTTTAGTTCAGATAATTCCCTTAGTTTGCGTTAATATATTTAGTATATATAGATAGATTCTATTATGGCAATATAGTGCCCATCCAGATATGTCCACCAGGGCTGAGATTAGCCAGGAATAACCGTTTGTGTCAGGAATTGCTCATCATAGCGTACAAGAGTTTTCAACATCCTGGAAAATCTTTGAAATGTACAAGATTCTTCCATTTTATTGCAAAAATTGCATGCAATTAGACGTTGAAATCTGTGAGAGAGACCATACTGTGGGGATTTTCTGAATCTGATGCATTTATAATAATAATAATGAAAAAACATTTTGCAGATAGCTCAGATTAAATAACCAGACCTAAAGTGGGTGAAACAAGTATTGAATTTGTCACCAATTCTCGAAGTAATTATATTTCTATAGGTGCTATTGACATGCATTATCACCAGATGTCCGTAACAACCCATCCAATCCACACATGCAAATAAATCAAACTATAGATGTCAATAAATTAAGCACTGTTGAGGCCATAATCCAAAAGTGGAAAGAACATCACTTCCCCATAAACCGGCCACGACCAGGCGCTCCATGCAAAATTTCTGATAGATGAGTGAAAAGAATTATCAGAAAAGTTGTCCAAGAGCCAAGAACCAATTATGGAGAGCTACAGAAAGACCTGGAATCAGCAGGTACAATTAGTCCAAAGAAAATAATAAGTAATACACTCACATCCATGTCCTATATGCACGGTCACCACACAAAACTCCATTGCTGCACAAAAAGCATGTTCAAGTGCGCTTAAAGTTTCCTCAACAACATTTAGACAAGCCTGTGCAATACTGGGAGAATATAGTCTGGTCAAATGAGAGCAAAATAAAACTCTTTGTATGCCATACTACACACCATGTTTGGAGGCCAAAAGGCACTGCATATCACCCTCAAAACACCATACGAATAGTGAAGTTTGGAGGTGGGAAAATCATGGCGTGGGCCAGTTTTTCACCATACAGCACTGATAAACTTCATTTAATTGAAGGTAGGGTGAATGGACAAATTTAACAAGACATTCTTGATAAAAATCAGCTGCCATCTACCAAGATGATAAACATGAAATGAGGTTGGACAATTCAGCAAGACAATGATCTAAAACACACAGCCAAGGAAACTATCAATTGTTTTCAGAGGAAGAACATAAAGCTGTTAGAATTATCCAGTCAATCACCTGCCCTAAATCCAATAGAAAATTTATTGAAGAAACTAAAGGCCCCGTCACACTAAAGGCCCAGTCACACTAAAGAACTTACCAGCGATCCCAACAACGATCCAACCTGATAGGGATCGCTGGTAAGTTGCTAGGAGGTTGCTGGTGAGATGTCACACTGCGACGCTCCAGCGATCCCACCAGCAACCTGACCTGGCAGGGATCGCTGGAGCGTGGCTACACGAGTTGCTGGTGAGCTCACCAGCAACCAGTGTCCCAGCCCCCAGCCAGCAGCGCCGCGTGGAAGATGCTGCGCTTGGTAACTAAGGTAAATATCGGGTAACCAACCCGATATTTACCTTGGTTACCAGTGCACGCAGCTACACGTGCAGGGAGCAGCGCACACCGCTTAGCGCTGGCTCCCTGCTCTCCTAGTTACAGCACACATCGGGTACCCGATGTGTGCTGCAGCTACATGTGCACAGAGCAGGGAGCAGCGCACAATGCTTAGCGCTGGCTCCCTGCTCTCCTAGCTACAGCACACATCGGGTTAATTACCCGATGTGTCCTGCAGCTACATGTGCACAGAGCAGGAGCCGGCACTGACAGTGAGAGCGGCGGAGGCTGGTAACAAAGGTAAATATCGGGTATCCAAGGACAGGGCTTCTTGGTTACCCGATGTTTACATTGGTTACCAGCCTCCACAGAAGCCGGCTCCTGCTGCCTGCACATTTAGTTGTTGCTGTCTCGCTGTCACACACAGCGATCTGTGCTTCACAGCGGGACAGCAACAACTAAAAAATGGCCCAGGACATTCAGCAACAACCAACGACCTCACAGCAGGGGCCAGGTTGTTGCTGGATGTCACACACAGCAACATCGCTAGCAACATCGCTGCTACGTCACAAAAGTTGTTCGTTAGCAGCGATGTTGCTAGCGATGTTGCTTAGTGTGACGGGGCCTTAAGCAACATCGCTAGCAACATCGCTGCTAACGAACAACTTTTGTGACGTTGCTAGCGATGTTGCTGTGTGTGACATCCAGCAACAACCTGGCCCCTGCTGTGAGGTCGTTGGTTGTTGCTGAATGTCCTGGGCCATTTTTTAGTTGTTGCTGTCCTGCTGTGAAGCACAGATCGCTGTGTGTGACAGCGAGACAGCAACAACTAAATGTGCAGGCAGCAGGAGCCGGCTTCTGCGGAGGCTGGTAACCAATGTAAACATCGGGTAACCAAGAAGCCCTGTCCTTGGTTACCCGATATTTACCTTTGTTACCAGCCTCCGCCGCTCTCACTGTCAGTGCCGGCTCATGCTCTGTGCACATGTAGCTGCAGGACACATCGGGTTAATTAACCCGATGTGTGCTGTAACTAGGAGAGCAAGGAGCCAGCGCTAAGCATTGTGCGCTGCTCCCTGCTCTGTGCACATTTAGCTGCAGCACACATCGGGTAATTAACCCGATGTGTGCTGTAACTAGGAGAGCAAGGAGCCAGCGCTAAGCATTGTGCGCTGCTCCCTGCTCTGTGCACATGTAGCTGCAGCACACATCGGGTAATTAACCCGATGTGTGCTGTAACTAGGAGAGCAGGGAGCCAGCGCTCAGTGTGCGCTGCTCCCTGCTCTCTGCACGTGTAGCTCCGTGCACTGGTAACCAAGGTAAATATCGGGTTGGTTACCCGATATTTACCTTAGTTACCAAGCGCAGCATCTTCCACGCGGCGCTGGGGGCTGGTCACTGGTTGCTGGTGAGCTCACCAGCAACTCGTGTAGCGACGCTCCAGCGATCCCTGCCAGGTCAGGTTGCTGGTGGGATCGCTGGAGCGTCGCAGTGTGACATCTCACCAGCAACCTCCTAGCAACTTACCAGCGATCCCTATCGTTGTTGGGATCGCTGGTAAGTTGCTTAGTGTGACTGGACCTTTAAGCTCAGAATTCATACAAGGAGCCTTCAGTATTTGAAGAGTGATCGTGTGGAAGAATGGCCCAAAATCACATCTGAGCAATGCATGCTACTAGTTTTTCCATACATGAGGCATCTTGAAGCTGTTATCACCAACAAAGACTTTTTTACGAAGTATTAAATACATTTAAATAAGCGTGTTCAATACTTTTTTCCTTCGTCATTGCTCATTTTTACACATAACTAAATATATGAATTTGCCACATATTTCAAAGAAAAGATCGACCAAACCAGACAAGTCTTTTCTGCTGAACCACCACAACCCCTTCATATAACAGACCACTGCTCCTCCCCCATAAACTTCCTCCCCACCATCACCGAAGGAGAGCTTGCACATCTTCTCTCAAAAGCACACCTCACCACATGCGCACTTGACCCCATCCCATCCCACCTGCTCCCCAACCTCACCACTATCCTTATTCCAGCCTTATCCCATCTCTTCAACCTATCTCTAACAACTGGTACCTTCCCTTCTGCCTTTAAGCATGCAACAGTCACACCTATCCTAAAGAAACCTTCCCTCGACCCAACCTCTACTACCAGCTATCGACCCATATCGCTACTCCCACTTGCCTCAAAACTCCTGGAACAGCACGTCCATGCTGAACTTTCCTCCCACCTCTCCTCTAACTCTCTCTTTGACAACCTACAGTCCGGCTTCCGTCCACATCATTCCACTGAAACTGCCCTGACTAAAATCACAAATGACTTACTTACCGCCAAAGCTAACAACCACTTCTCTGTACTCCTACTTCTAGACCTATCCTCAGCCTTTGACACTGTTGACCACTCCCTGCTACTACAGATCCTCTCTTCCCTTGGTGTCAGAGATCTCGCCCTCTCTTGGATCTCTTCATACCTCTCCAACCGCACTTTTAGTGTCTCCCATTCCCACACAACATCTTCATCCCGTTCTCTCTCTGTTGGTGTCCCTCAAGGCTCTGTCCTGGGACCCTTACTTTTTTCTATCTATACATTTGGCCTGGGACAACTCATATAGTCCCATGGCTTTCAGTACCACCTATATGCCGATGACACTCAGATCTACCTCTCTGGTCCAGATGTCACATCTCTGCTGTCCAGAATCCCAGAGTGCCTATCTGCTATATCTTCCTTCTTTTCCTCTTGCTTTCTAAAGCTTAACGTGGCCAAAACTGAACTGATCATCTTTCCTCCATCTCCCCTACACTCTCCACCTGACCTATCCATTACAATTAATAACATCACGCTCTCCCCAGCACCCAAAGTTCGGTGCCTCGGAGTGACCTTTGACTCTGCCCTGTCCTTCATACCGCACATCCAATCCCTCACCACCTCCTGCCGTTTTCAACTCAAAAATATCTCCAGAATCCGCCCTTTCCTCAATCCCCAATCTACAAAAATGCTAGTGCATGCCCTCATAATCTCCCGCATCGACTACTGCAACATCCTCCTCTGTGGTCTCCCTGCTAACACACTCGCCCCTCTCCAGTCCATCCTTAACTCTGCTGCCCGAATGATCCACCTCTCTCCTCAATACCACCCCGCTTCTCCTCTCTGCAAGACCCTCCACTGGCTCCCAATCGTCTATCGTATCCAATTCAAACTACTAACCCTGACCTACAAAGCTATCCATAATCTGTCTCCTCCATATATCTCTGAACTAATCTCTCGCTACACTCCAAAACGTAACCTCCGGTCCTCCCAAGATCTCCTTCTCTCCTCCTCTCTCATCCGCTCCTCATGCAACCGACTCCAAGACTTCTCCCGAGCATCCCCAGTCTCCTGGAACTCACTGCCTCAACACATCAGACTATCTACTACACTTGCAAACTTCAAACGGACTCTGAAAACTCATCTGTTCAGAAATGCCTATAATCTACAATGACGCCACCGCCCCACCACCGTGCGGAGCTGCCGCCCCACCACCGTGCGGAGCTGCCGCCCCACCACCGTGCGGAGCTGCCGCCCCACCACCGTGCGGAGCTGCCGCCCCACCACCGTGCGGAGCTGCCGCCCCACCACCGTGCGGAGCTGCCGCCCCACCTACACCCCACCTACTGTCTCCTCCCCAAAATCCTTTAGGATGTAAGCCCGCAAGGGCAGGGCCCTCTTCCCTCTGTACCAGTCTGTCTATTGTAACTTGTATATGTATTCTGTATGTAACCCCCTCATGTACAGCACCATGGAATCAATGGTGCTCTATAAATAAACAATAATAATAATAATAATAATAATAATATGGACATCTATGGTTTGATGCATATGGGTCCTGGCCTTGCATAGTAGATTGCTATCAGCTGAACAACACCATCTCAGCCAACTCATCCTTACACAGGAGCGTTTGGCAGAGTACTTATGTATTTTCTGAGAAAGCTGACATGTTGACCGGCAGATTAACTCTGGGAGAACAACGTGATTGGCAGTTAGAAGTCGCCCAGGCCTGATTGACATCTTCCCCAATGATCAGTTGGTCGGTGCTCTCATACACATTAGCCTTTCATCCAAACCTATCTATATTGGCAAGTTTTACCAACATTATTCTTATTTCTATGGGGGGCTTAGGAGATGATCATTTTTGTGATGGAATATTTGGTATGGAGGGGGCAAATGTGATGCATTGAGGTACAGCAGGTCTGCATACAGGTATCCGTGCTGGAGGCTGGTAGATACTTAGTTTCCATGACAACTGCAGTATGTTGTCCTTTAGAAGCTGTGAGTGAATTTTGAAGGAAAAATGCTCTGCTTTGAAGAAAGAGTCAAAAGAACTTATACTGTGGAAGGCAATTAAAACTATTCAGTTTATCTTAAATTCCAATATCATTTTTTCTTTCCGACTTAATTCACCTTAATTTTTGATCTTAAAGGGATAATTTCAAGTTTAAAGCTGTCCCTTGTTCATGGGATATGGGATAACTTCCCAATCACTGGAGTTCCAACTAAACTGTTGTAAGTCCCACCGATCCTGAGAACTTGTTGAATGAATCAGTTGGACAGTCATGAACATTGCCACTTCATTTTTTTCTTAATGGGACCACCAGAAATAGCCTTGCACAACATTCTGCTGGTCTTAGGCAAGCCCTTAGGAATGAATGGCATGGAGATGCGTATGATTGACCACTGCTCCATTGAAGAGTCCAGGATCTCGGGAACAGTGTGGTATCCAGCGGTCTGATCCCCAGCGATCAGGAAGTTATCCCCTATTTGATGGGAAGGGAATGACTTCCAAGCTTGAGACCACTACTTTAACGAGTTTATTGGTTTTGTGATTTTTGGTATTCTTGACTTTTGCTTCTTGGAGATGCAGTTTTAATGTTGAGGAGTGTATTTACCTGAACATACTCTGTTTTATATGATTTATCTCTTTGGTGAGTAGCTGCACAAGTGTGGACAGCCGTCCAGCAACTTATGGAGCTATAGGTGGCCATAAAACTTTGCTCCTCCTTGATCCAAGAGCTGTTATTCCCAAGATACCATAAAGATTCATGTTGTACCGAACGGTCATGTATTTCCACTGAAGATATGGAGCAATCTACTCCAAGACATCCCTTGAGGAGTACGAGAGGTTGGTTATATGGACTATAAAACTGATAGCATATGGACAGCACAAGAACAATGCAAGTCAATGTATTAGTTCACACTATCATTTTTATACACGTACCCATAGTCTGTATTATTATTATTATTATTATTATTTATTATTATAGCGCCATTTATTCCATGGCGCTTTACAAGTGAAAGAGGGTATACGTACAACAATCATTAACAGTACAAGACAGACTGGTATAGGAGGAGAGAGGACCCTGCCCGCAAGGGCTCACAGTCTACAGGGAATGGGTGATTGTACAATAGGTGAGGACAGAGCTGCTGGCGCAGTGGTGTACTGGACTGAGGGCTATTGTAGGTTGTAGGCTTGTTGGAAGAGGTGGGTCTTGAGGTTCGTCTTGAAGCTTTCCACGGTAGGGGAGAATCTGATATGCTGAAGTAGAGCGTTCCAGAGTATGGGGGAGGCACGGGAGAAATCTTGAACGCGATTGTGGGAAGAGAAGATAAGAGAGGAGTAGAGAAGGAGATCTTGTGAGGATCTGAGGTTGCGTGCAGGTAGGTACCGAGAGACTAGGTCACAGATGTAGGGAGGAGACAGGTTGTGGATGGCTTTGTATGTCATGGTTAATGTTTATGGTGTAGATTATAATATATGGAGGACTATGGGGTGCATTATAATATATGAAGGACAATGAGGGTGCATTATAATATATGGCGGACTATAGGTTGCATTATAATATATGGATAAGGAGTACAATATGGTGTGCATTATAATATTTGGAGGACTATGGGGGTGCATTATAATATATGGAGGACTATGGGATGCATTATACTTTTTTGAGGACTATGGGGTGTGCATTATAATATAAGGATAAGAAGGACTATATGGTGTGCATTATAATATACGGAGAACTATGGTGTGCATTACAATATATGGAGGACTATGGGGTGCATTATAATTTATGGAGAAATATGATGTGCATTACAATATATGGAGGACTATAGGGGCATTATAATATATGGAGAACTAAGGGGGTGTATTGTAATATATGGAGGACTATGGAGGTTTATTATAATATATAGAGGACTATTGGGGGTGCATAATAATATATAGAGTACTATTGGGGTGAAGTATAATATATGGAGGACTGTGGAGATGCATTATACTATATGTGACACTATGGGGTGTATTATAATATAAGGAGGATTATGGAATGCAATATACTATATGGAGGACTATGGGGGTGCATTCTACCATATGGAAGGCAATATGGGGTCCATTATAGTATACGTACAAAATGAGGGGTGCATTATACTATATTGAGGACTAAGGGGTGCAATATACTATATGGAGGACTATGTGGGGCCCATCATACTATATGGAGGACTATTGGGGGTGCATTATATTATATGGAAGGCAAGATGGGGCTCATTATACTATATGGAGGACTATGGGCTTGGCTTGTGCTTAACAGTACACCGTGTGCAGAATTATTAGGCAAGTTGTATTTTAGAGGATTTTTTTTATTATTGATCAACAACTATGTTCTCAATCAACCCAAAAGACTCATAAATATCAAAGCTTAATATTTTTGGAAGTTGGAGTGGTTTTTTTTTCTTAGATTTGGCTATCTTAGGAGGATATCTGTTAGTGCAGGTAACTATTACTGTGCAGAATAATTAGGAAACTTATTAAAAACCAAATATATTCCCATCTCACTTGTTTATTTTCACCAGGTAAACCAATATAACTGCACAAAATTTAGAAATAAACATTTCTCACATGCAAAAACAAAACTCCCAAAAATTAGTGACCAATATAGCCACCTTTCTTTATGATGACACTCAACAGCCTACCATCCATAGATTCTGTTAGTTGCTTGATCTGTTTACGATCAACATTCCGTACAGCAGCCACCACAGCCTCCCGGACACCGTTCCGAGAGGTGTACTGTTTTCCATCCCTGTAGATCTCACATTTTATGAGGGACTACAGGTTCTCTATGAGGTTCAGATCAGGTGAACAAGGGGGCCATGTCATAATTTTTTCATCTTCTAGACCCTTACTGGCCAGCCACACTGTGGAGTAGTTGGTTGCATGTGATGGAGCATTGTCCTGCATGAAAATCATGTTTTTCTTGAATGATACCAACTTCTTCCTGTACCACTGCTTGAAGAAGTTGTCTTCCTGAAACTGGCAGTAGGTCTGGTAGTTGAGCTTCACTCCATCCTCAACCCGAAAAGGTCCCACAAGTTCATCTTTGATGATACCAGCCCATACCAGTACCACACCTCCACCCTGCTGGTGTCTGAGTCGGAGTGGAGCTCTCTGCCCTTTACTGATCCAGCCTCTGACCCATCAAGAGTCACTCTTATTTCATCAGTCCATAAAACCTTTGAAAAATCTATCTTAAGATATTTATCGGCCCAGTCTTGACGTTTTATCTTATGTTTCTTGTTCAAAGGTGGTCGTTTTTCAGTCTTCCCTACCTTGGCCATTTCCCTGAGTATGGCACACCTTGGGCTTTTTGATACTCCAGTAACGTTGAAGCTCTGACATATGGCCAAACTGGTGGCAAATGGCATCTTGGCAGCTTCACGCTTGATTTTCCTCAATTCATGGACAGTTATTTTGCGCCTTTTTTGCCCAACAAACAAGCTTCTTGCGACCCTGTTGGCTATTTGCCATGAAATGCTTGATTGTTCGGTGATCACGCGTCAAGAGTTTGGCAATTTCAAGACTGCTGCATCCCTCTGTAAGACATCTCACAATTTTGGACTTTTCAGAGCCCGTCAAATCTCTCTTCTGACCCATTTTGCCAAAGGAAAGGAAGTTGCCTAATAATTTAGCACACTTTATATAGGGTGTTGATGTCATTAAACCACACTCCTCCTCATTACAGAGATGCACATCACTTGATTTACGTAATTGGTAGTTGGCTCTCAGGCCTATACAGCTTGGAGTAAGACAACATGTATAAAAAGTATCATGTGATCAAAATACTAAATTGCCTAATAATTCTGCACACAGTGTATATGGAGGACTATGTGGGGCCAATTATACTATATGGAATTCTATATTGGAGCCATTATAATATTTGGAGGGCTATGTGGATGCCATTATACTATTTGGAGAGCTATGTGGGGCCATTATAATATTTAGAGGGCTATGAGGGAGCCGTTATACTGCTATTTGAGGGCCATTATACTGTATGCAAGCAATTATACAGTGTGGAGTTTTGTGTTGGGTACATCATGCTGTGTGGGGGCCATTATACTGTTTGGTAGGCTACTGGGGGCCATTATACTGTATGTAAGCCCATTATACTGCTTGGAGGGCTGTGTGTCGGTCATAGTTAGGGATCATACTGTGTTGGGGTCTCCTTACTTTGCAGTCCTAGTTGAGGGTTGCTACATTAGGGTCATCATACTGTGTATATGGAGGGTACTATGGAGGAATTCACAGTGTTTGTGGGGAAATTTTGTTGGCATCATACTTTATGGGTGCAATAAAAAGGGGAATCTAGGGCTTCAATAAGAGCAAAATTACTTTGTAAAGCCTGTAAAGTTGTAAGATACGTTCTTATATGATCCAGCCAAATATTATTTTTTTTATTTTGGAGGTTGGCCCAATTTTAACTTCTGCTGTGGACCCCCAAGATTTCTGTGTACACCCCTGATTGTAACTGAACAGGGTTACATTTTCTGGGATGAGGCATGAGGTGAGGTACTAGGTGCCTTGTCAGGCATCATGAGCACATATTCCTCTGTTCCTGACAGAACACTGAGTGGAGGGGGCTAAAGGAGGGAAGATACACCCTTCTTTTAGCTAACTGAGAATGAACATCCATCCATCCATGTCAGCTTGACAGTTTTAGTGCGTCTGTCTCATGTGTCACACAACCCGTCCTGCTGAATGATCTTCAAAGTTACCGTAATTCAATGTTTTAGATATAATTCTATTAACAGTAAGATTGCAATATATGCTAATAACACCCCTCTCATTTTGGGAGACACCGGTCCATTTTTAGAAAAAGTCATGACATTATTTGATAAATTTGAGTATTTATCTGACCTCACAATAAATTGGTACAAATCGATTCTGATGCCGATAGATCCAGTTACAGGTCTCCTAGTATTGAATGACATGACAATCACCTGTATTGACCGTTTCAAATATTTAGGTATTGAAATATCTACATATATTGATAGGTTTTTGGATCTGAATCAGACCCCTCCCTACTTACTAAGTTCAAACAGAAAATGCTTGAATAGCACAAACTACTTCTATCTCTTATAGGTAGGTTGAAACTTATAAAAATTAATTTCTAAACAGACTCTTGTAAACAGAAATCTAGAGGTGGTTTGAGTGTGCCCAATATTAAGGCCTACCATCTTACTAACCTGACCATACCAAGTAGAAACTGGCTATTTAAACACTCAAATCAACTTCCTTGGACCAATTTAGAAACAGCTTTCAATAATGATGTTTCACTCTTGTTTTTAGTTCTATCTCAGCTACTAGACCAGTTTGTGGCCCTCCCTACCTATCCAACCATTCGAGATACAATTCTGGCTTAGAAAATGTTATATAAGGAAACAAAATTAACCAACTCTGTTCTAAGACTGGAGGATATCCCTATTTCAATTCGCAGAATTGCCTTACCAAAATTCCCATATAAAAGTTGGGAAAGTATTACCGAATATACAGAATTCAGATTTAATCAGGAATTAGGATTTCCCAGAGCTTGTTAAACTCAGCCTACTAATCCAATGGAAAGACATAGGTGTAAATAAAAATTGCCCAATTACTGTCAAACAATACTTTTAAATCATTTAGTCATTTGCAAGAAAAATATCAGTTATTAAATAAAATATTTTATCAATACTGACAGGTAAGACATGCCTTGGGGTCTCAACAGAGACATAAGCCTATGGGCATACAAAAAGATGCTATGCTTTCCATTATAGCGACCAAAGGCACCACGCTGAGATTATGTCAGATTTATATAACCTTAAGGTACCGTCACACTAAGCGACGCTCCAGCGATCCCACCAGCAGCCTGACCTGGCAGGGATCGCTGGAGCGTCGCTACAACGGGTTGCTGGTGAGCTGTCAAACAGGCAGATCTCACCAGTAACCAGTGACCAGCCCCCAGCAAGCAGCGACGCGTGGAAGCGATGCTGCGCTTGGTAACTAAGGTAAATATCGGGTAACCAACCCGATATTTACCTTGGTTACCAGCGCACACCGCTTAGAGCTGGCTCCCTGCACTCCTAGCCAGAGTACACATCGGGTTAATTACCTAATGTGTACTCCGGCTACGTGTGCAGAGAGCAGGGAGCCGGCACTGACAGCGTGAGAGCGGCGGACGCTGGTAACGAAGGTAAATATCGGGTAACCAAGGAAAGGGCTTCTTGGTTTCCCAATATTTACATTGGTTACCAGCGTCCGCAGAAGCCGGCTCCCTGCTGCCTGCACATTCAGTTGTTGCTCTCTCGCTGTCACACACAGCGATGTGTGCTTCACAACGGGAGAGCAACAACTAAAAAATGGTCCAGGACATTCAGCAACAACCAGCGACCTCACAGCAGGGGCCAGGTTGTTGCTGGATGTCACACACAGCAACATCACTAGCAACATCGCCGTTACGTCACAAAAGTCGTGCCTCAGCAGCGATGTTGCTAGCGATGTTGCTTAGTGAGACGTGGCCTTTACGCTTTGTAATTCCATAGCTAAATATCCTCTGGTGAATATGTACAAATGGCAAATAGATACATGCTATCTCATGTCAGATCTGATATCCTTGAATACCTACCACTAATATTGTTAAGTGAAAGTACAAATTTACATGATACAAAGGACCTATAGAACGCAAGAGTTCATAAAAATAAATAAATTGGTTCTAGATCAGATGACAAATGTCCTAAATATCTAATAGGCCCAACAGATCTAATCCACATGCCATGGGATTGCCCAAAGCTTCATAGGCACTGGACAGGAGTACTGGATTGCATAGATAATGTCATCCATATTAATACACCTAAGGCTAAGTTCACACATCAGTTTTTTCCAATCAGGCACAATCTGGTTTGTGCCTGATGCAACGGATCCGTCTCAGATTGTGTAAAAACTGATGCGACGAATCCGGTAAAAAACGGATCCGTTTTTTTTTTTTGTTTTTTTTTTTTATGCTGAGAGAGAGAGAGAGACCCCATCATCACCGCACAAACACCGGCACTACCACCCCCACCATCACCGCACACACCCCGGCACTACCGCACGCATCATCACCGCACACACCCCGGCACTACCGCACGCATCATCACCGCACACGCAGGCACTACCCCGCACACATCATCACCGCACACCCCTGCACTACCGCACACATTATCACCGCACACGCCGGCACTACCCCGCACACATCATCACCGCACACGCAGGCACTACCCCGCACACATCATCACCGCACACGCAGGCACTACTGCAAGTATTATCACCGCACACGCCGGCACTACCCCGCACGCATCCTTACCGCACACGCAGGCACTACCCCACACGCATCATCACCGCACACGCAGGCACTAACCCGCACGCATCATCACCGCACACGTAGGCACTACCCCGCACACATCATCACCGCACACGCAGGCATTACCCCGCACGCATCATCACCGCACACGCAGGAACTACCCCGCACGCATCATCACCGCACACGCAGGCACTACCCCGCACGCATCATCACCGCACACGCCCCGGCACTACCTCAGTGACGTCCCCGCTGACAGCGCGACTCCCTTCAGTTGCTGCGTGGAGCTCCCAGGAGCGGTGGTGTTCTACTGCCGCTCCTGTCAGCTTCATGTAGCAGAGCTGAAAGCGTCATAGGACCATTGTGGATTACGTCGGACCTGGAGGGGTATTTGGGGATTTTAATAAAATGGTGAAAGAGGGTGTTTTTTTTGTCTCTTATTCCAAATAAAGTATTTTTTTGGGTGTATGTGTTTATTTACTTGCACTTACAGGTTAATGATTGGAGGTGTCTCATAGATTACCCCGATTGCCACCGCACCAGGGCAATTCGGGATGAGCCGTGTAGAGTCCCGGGACTATCACATCTAATGGATGCGGCAATTCCGGGCGGCTGCTGGCTGATATTGTTAGGCTGGGGGGCTCCCCATAAATGTGGAGCTCCCCATCCTGAGAATACCAGCCTTCAGCCGTGTGGCTTTATCTTGGCTGGTATCCAAATTGGGGGGGGACCGCACGCCGTTTTTTTTTAATTATTTATTTATTTTACTGCAAGATATAGACCCACCCACCGGCGGCTGTGATTGGTTGCAGAGAGACAGCTGTCACTCAGCGTGGGGGCGTGTCTGACTGCAACCAATCTTAGGCGCTGGTGGGCGGGGGAAGCAGTGAATACAAGATTGAATAATGGGCGGCCGGCATTTTCAAATCAGGAAAAGCCGCCAGCAGTGTGACAGCTGTGCAGCACCGCACCTGTGATCAGTGAGTGGGTGAGAGTGAGTGAATGAGTCAGTGAGTGAGTGAGTGAGAGAGAGTGAGTGAGTGATTGATTTTCTGACAAGCAATGAATTTATATCACTTCTGGGCATGCTCAGAAGTAAAAACCGGATACGGTACATGCTTCTGGCGTTTAAAGCATGCCACCGTATCTGGCTCACATAGACTTTCATTATGCACCATGCCGCACAGCGCCGAAACCTGGCGCTATGCAATTTTTTGCTGCTGGCAAAAAACGTTCCTCTCTGCGTCCTGTGCAGCCGCCGGAGTGACGATTTTTGACACATCCGGCAAAAAACAGATCAAACGCAAGTACATGCGGCACAATCTAGCGCTAAAAAAAGTCTATGAGGAAAAAACACACCCAGCGGCAAAAAAAAAACGGATGCGTTTTTCCTGCAAAGCGCCGGATTGTGCCGCACAACAAAAACCTGATGTGTGAACATACCCTAAGGATCCTAAGATAAGATTCATAGGCAGCTCATTTACTCATCACGATCAGCAGCTCCTTTTGCAATTGCTGTCCAGTAGAACCAGCAATAAGTGGCCTGGCATTGTATTTGAAAAACAGTTACCGGAACACTTGCGGAACATGGCCTTACCACTTTTTCTACCACCAAAACACCAGGCTCGTAGTAGTGTACCTGAAATGAAGATTAGAGAGGTGTCACGTGGTCCTACTCCGATATCAGACAATCAACAGAGTGAGAGATGGCTGAACAGTCCCAAGACCCTATATTATATGCAAACCAAAAGGCCCATAAAACAGTTGACCATAGAGAGGGTAAAATTGTCCAGGAAACATGGATATACTCCAGTAACAAGATAAATGCCCATGGAGATGAGAGTCACAATCCTCCAGCAGTCTTTTCCAGGGTAATCAGAGTTTCTCCAAGTTTCTCTGGGGGTGCTGACCATAGCATCAGTGTCCCACAAAGGATCCATCTACTGCTTCTCACCTTGTCCTCCTAACGACCAATCCTTATACTCAGCAGTAGACAGACAGGTTAGATGGTTTTCAGGCCCCCTTTCCACGGCCTAGGGATGGAGGCACTACAGGGGGTGATTTTCAGCATTTGAAGATCAGGGGAGTCATGAATGAACCATCAGGAAATGTCAGCAGTGGTTTATCAAAAGGCATAAACACATCAAGCCTGTAGATGGTAACTGAGCTAATGTGGTTAAGACTCTAGACAAGATGGGGAATACACAGGGAAACAAGGCAACACTCCTAAAATCAGCCATAAATATGAACATAGACAAAATGATACCTAACCCACCATATAAAACCATCACAACCTCTCCTTCCTTTTTAAGAAGGGAGAACACCATGAGGTCTACACAGACCTCTGGCCACCTCACTTTAGTCCACATTGCTTAAATGATGATAGTTCCTTGTACCGCAGTAGGGGTAGGTCGGCCTGAGGGAGTCTATAGTTATTCTTGCTTCTGGTGTTGGCTTCCCCATTTGTATTGGATGGAGAAGCTGTAGGGTTGTAAGGACAAGCTCCACCGCAACAATCGTCCGTGACACACGGTTCAGCCATGTGAGGGGGTTTGTGGTCTGTCACAATTGTAAAGTCTCTGCCATTTTTCAGTGCCTGCCCATACAATTGCAAGGCACTTCTTTTCAATGGTGGCATAGGCTACTTCCCAGTCCAATAGTTTCCGACTGGCAAAAGCAACAGGATGTCCCTCCCCAGTGGCTAAGAACTGCCCCAATCCCGAATGTGGTCTGCATCTGTATGCATGAAGAACCTTATAGTACGGGGCGGCCAGGACAGGAGCAGTGATGAGGGCATTCTTTAGGCCTAAGCCACACGGCGCTAAAATCGGTGCAAGTGGAGTGCGATAAAACATTGCATTCCACTCGGACCAATATTGGCCTGTGTGTCAGCGCACATGAGCGATTATTTTCTCAGCCCTAATCGGACCGCGAAAACAATTGCAGCATGCTGCGATTGTAATGCGAGACTCTTTTCTCTCTCACCCATTGAAGTCTATGGGGCGAGAGAAAATCGCACTGCACTCGCGGTACACCGGTGTACCGCGCATGCAGAGCGAGAATCGCAATAGCCGGCTACGGAGGAGAGAGGGAGAGAAATCCTTCCCTCCTCTCCTCCGTGCTGGCCCACCCCTCCGTAGCACCAGCCCACCCCTCCTCAGTGCCGGCCCACCCCCAACAGCTGTGGTCCGCTCGGACCTCACTCGCAGGGATACTAGCATGACACTCGGCTCTGCTGTACTGACAACGTGAGCCGAGTGTCATGCGAACATCGCACTAGTGCCCCGTGTGGCCCCGGCCTCAATGATGAAAAGGCATCCTCTCATGCAGTCATCCAAGTCATATTCATAGGCATGTTTTTGCTGGTCAGGTTGGTTAGGAGCTTAGCTAATTTGCCAAAATTAGGGACAAATTTTTGATAGTAACCAGCAGTTCCCAAAAAAGCAAGTACCTGCTTCTTAGTCTGGGGTCTGCACCAGTTGCTAATGGCTTCCACCTTGATAAGCTCAGGTCTTGGGGTCCCACACCCTACTTTGTGCCCGAAGTACTGTACCTCAGAAATCCCTAACTGGCATTTATCAGGACAAATGGTCAGTCCTGTAGTCAGGATACGGTCTAGCACCATGGCCAAGTGTTTAAGATGGTCCTCCCAGGTTGTGCTGAAAATGGCAATGTCATCTAAGTAAGCAAAGGCAAAGTCCTGACATTGCTCTAATAGTTGATCCACCAGACTCTGGAATGTAGTGGGGGTATTTTTCATCCCAAAGGGCATTTCTACGAATTCAAAAAGTCCAAATGAAGAAATGAAGGCCAAGCAGTACCGAGTGTCCTCCATTAGAGGTATCTACCAGTACCCCTTGCTCAAGTCTAATGTGGTTACAAATTGGGCACTGGCTAGCTGATCCAATAGATCAACAATCCTGGGCATGGGGTAAGCAACACAGGGGCTGCCATCAGGTTATTAAAACCCTTACTGCTGTATCGGCCTGTTGAAGAGGGGGGCCCGGGCTGCTAGGTAAGTGCTTTAGGCTTTATCATATTAAGCTCTCAGGCCCCACTCTGCCATCTGTGTCCCGCCCTCCAACATCTTCACCGGGCCCCAGTCCAGCGACCACTGCGGCCGCATGAAGCTGAGGGCGGCGGCCGAGTCTGACATCTTCACTAACGTCATACGTTGCTGGGCCCCCCTCTGTGCCTCATGCAGTTTGTACTGCACAAGCAATAAGTAGGCTGCCATGTGCAATACAAAGAAGAAGTGACAGCAGAGCATGTCAGGATTTGAGCTTTGGAGCCGCCAGTGGTTGTTGAGTATGATCTCTGTGTGTCTGACTTCTGGCTCGTGTTTTTGACTCATACACAGCACCAAACTGTATATACAGGTCCACACTGTATCCTATATTAGTGTGTCTGAATATACTATATGTATATCGTGTGGCTGTGTGTACAGTATAGTGCTGTGTATACACTATATACAGACCGCAGCCTTTATACTATATATATCCAGCAGCAGCCTCTATTTTATATACAGCCCGCAGACTCAGTTCTATATACAGCCCGCAGCCTCTGTTCTATATGTAGCCCGCAGCAGAAGCCTCTATTATGTATACAGGAAGCAGAAGCAGCCTCTATTGTGTATACAGCCAGCAGCAGCCTCTATTGTGTTGATTATACAGCCAGCAGCAGCTTCTATTGTGTATACAGCCATCAGCAGCCTCTGTTGTGTATACAGTCAGCAGCAGTCTCTATAGAGCTTTTCCGAGAGTGGGCTGTTGGACTGTGGAATATTTGAGGGGGTAGCGGAGCTGGGGTGGAGCCTGGGTGGAGTCTCAAGGAGACCTGAAAATTTTGCCAGTATGGGGCCCTGAAATTCTTTGTGGCAGTCCTGAGCATCACTCTCGGTGGCATCGCTTAATCTCCTGTAATTGACGCAGAACCACGTTGTACCATCCTTCTTGGGGACCGAAATGATAGGAAAAGCCCAGGAGCTGTGAGATGGCTGAATAACCCCCAGTTGTTTCATCTCCTCCAGTTCATCATGCCTTCAACAGCCTCTGCAACTCACTAGGCAGCCTCCTTGATGGGGCGTTGTCTAGAGGTTTACACATGGTGGCTGGTGGGAATAGTCCATCCCGGCTTTGAAAAGAAAGAGGAAGCCCTTGGTTTTAAGGCCCCGTTACATGCAACAGCGTATCTAACGATATATTGCCGGGGTCACGGATTCCGTGACGCACTTCCGGCATCGTTAGCGAAGTCGTTGCATGTGACACCAACGAGCGTCTGTTAACGATGGAAAATACTCACCAAATCGTCCATCGTTGACACTTCGTTCATTTTCAAAAAATCGTTGGTTGTTGAGGATGCAAGTTGTTCGTCGTTCCCGAGGCAGCACACATCGCTATGTGTGACACCTCAGGAACGACGAACTACAGCGTACCTGTGTCCTCAACGAGCACCGAGGTGAGAGTGACAGAGATGTGGCTGCTCTCCGCCCCTCCTCTTCTATTGGCGGCCCGCTCTGTGACGTCGCTGTGACGCCGAACGAACCTCCCCCTTTCAGGGGAGGTTGTTCGCTGCCCACAGCAACGTCGTTAGGGAGGGCTGTACGTGTGACACGGACAAGCGAGATTGTGCGCCACGGGCAGCGATTTGCCCGTGATGCACAAACGACGGGGGCGGGTGCTATCGCTAGCGATGTCGCTCCGTGTAAAGCCCCCTTTTGTAAAAAATCGTCTTTTTGTATATTCAATAAATGGGAACCCAGGGTCACTTGTTCCAGGGATTCTCCTGCTTGGGCGGTCTGAAGAAGATTGGGGAGATACTCATTCTCCGAGTTGTCACTAGGGGAGTGGCTGACGGCTAGAACAGGCAGAGATCGGTCATGATATTCTTTCAGCATATCCTTTGGACGGTCTTCTGTCGTTTATCACTAGGATCCAGGGCAATGATGTAGTTAGTGTAATTAATTTTCCTGACAACCTGATAAGGTCCTTCCCACGTTGCTCAAAGCTTGTTGGAAGGGGAAGCAATAATCATGAGCACTTGTTGTCCTTCCATAAATTCCTGGCTCCTGGCTTTATGGTAATTCCAGGGCTTTTGTCTAGACTGGGCCATTCGCTGGTGTTCTTTAGCCAAGGTAACTATCTGGGCGAGACAGTCTTGGAACTCTAGAACATAGGGAATGACAGGCACTCTGGTATCTGAAATATCTCCCTCCCAGTGTTGCTTCAGAAGATAGAGAAGCCCATGGAACTTGTGGCCAAACAGTAGTTCAAAGGGAAAGAACCCTGTCGACTCCTAGGGAACCTCCTGATAGGCAAACAATACATGTGGCAGGTATTTTTCTTAGTCCTTTTCAAAGTTAGCAAAAGCCCGCGGCATATTTTTTAGGGTTTAATTAAAGCGTTTACATAATCCGTTGGTCTACAAGTGTTATGGGGTGGGGCAAATGGCTCGTACAGGTGTGCCAGAGGAACTGGACCAGGTCTGACGTAAACTGAATTCCTTGATCCAATAATATTTCACTGTGGAAACCTACCCGGGTATAGTTGGTAAAAAGAACCCCAGCTAGCTTTACAACTGTAATACTGGACAGGGCCACGGCTTCAGGATACTGAGTGGCATATGTCCACCACTGTCAGGATCTATTTTTTCCCCGACCGGCTGGGGTTAGTCAGTAATCCGAGGTGTTCACAGCTAGACGATGAAATGGTTCTTCAATTATTGGCAGGGTTTGCAGAGGTACCTTATGTCAAGCTCCTGGATACCGCATTCTCTGACATACCTCAGAGGTGCAGCAATAATGGGCTACCAACTGCGAGATGCCAGGCCATTAAAACTTTGTGTGAATCTATTTTCAGTCCTTTTCCTCCCATTGATGCCCAGCCAAGTGTATGTCATGGGCCAGTTGAAGTAGCTGTGCCCTCTACTTCTGGGGGTCAATGAGTTGCCGGTCACCATGTCAGGGATACCCTTGCCACTGACCTTCATTACATGATTATACAATCCCAATTCTCAGGTGAAGGTATCTCCATTATCTCCCACATGCACTTTCTGCCCTTAAGGTGGCTTTACACACTGCAACATCGCAAACGACATCGCTGTAACGTCACCGGTTTTGTGACGTAATAGCGACCTCCCCAGCGACATTGCAGTGTGTGAAACACATCAGCGACCTGGCCCCTGCTGTGAAGTTGCTGATCGCTACAAATCGTTCAGGACCATTCTTTGGTCCTTTGTTTCCCGCTGTGCAGCAAAGTCTCAGTGTGTAAAGGGGACTTTACAGTGACTTCCCTTTCAAAAAGCTGCTTTACAACGTCCCCAATGACTAGCGAGGTCGTTCTGCAGGTCCGGATCGCTGTTGCGTCATTGGCCAGGTCTGCCTGTTTGACAGCTCACCAGAGACTTTGTAGCGATCCCGGCCAGGTTGGGGGTCACTGGTGGGATCGCTAGAAAGTCTCAGTGTGTAAAGGGGCCTTTAACCTAAGGGCTGCCAAGATAGTGTCACCCTCTGTTTCTCTTCTAATTTCTCTGTCCTTAGATTCTCCCAATGTAAGTAGCAGGGGACGGATTGCTTACTGACTCTGATGGAGGTCATGGTGGTTGCTCCCGGTGATATCCTGATGTCGTGGTTCTTCCATGGCCTGTAGTCGGGTGACAGCTCCCACAAGATGGTACTGTAACTCTCAAATGTCGTTTCCCAGGAGGATGTCTGTAGGAAGTAACTCAAATGCAGCACACTTTCGCTACTCGCATATTCGTTAAGAGTAGCGGGTGAAATTTAAGTCAATGGGAAATACTCGAGTTATCCATTCTTTACTGTAAGTGAAATTAAAGAGCACATACCAAGCCTAATGCATCAACAGTATCTACGTAAATTATCAGAAGGTGTTTCTGCAACATTGAGCTACAAACCAGACGTTTAGATATATGTCTTCCATTGACCTCACATCACTGCACTCGAAGGTTATAACAAGACAGCAATGACTCCCGCTTTTGTCTTGGATGTAATGATAGCCATAGAATGGTTTGGAGACAAAGTTGTAAATGCCATAAAGAAGTTTTTACAAGGGACTATAAAAGTGTTCAAGTAGCTATTTTTCAACACCACATGTTGTTTATGCAAAAAATAAATGCCGCCGGAGTTGGCGGTATATGCACACGCTGACTTTGGCACCAATTTATTGAAGAATTCAACTACAACATAAACATAGCATTGCACACACACCGGCCAAATGCTTCGATCCCAGCTTGGGACAGAAGGACACGTTCAGCATTATATAGTGAATGTAGTGAATGAATATATGTGTGTCTTGGCAGATAACAGAGAAGAGCAGCGTGTGGTGGTCAGCGCATGTGACGTCAGTGAATTGGCCGCAAGTGTGGCCGCAGAGATCAGCAGCATGCACCCTTAAGGTTGGCGTAGGGATGTCAGTGATACCAATGCTGGCCTCTGTAAATGTGCCGCCCCCGTGCAAGCAGCCAAGCTGCTCGGATCCGGGTTCGCTGTGGCTCGAGGGTCTCCGGACCCGGGGGTCATGCGGCCACTCGAGTGAAAGAGGTATTTACAGGGGAGTTATAGTTCGTGACGCCACCTGTGGTGTGTGGTAATTGGGAGTACCACCGCTGCCGTTGGGAGTCCCCGGGGGTGATGGAGTGGGGGCAGCAAGGTGTTGTCACCCTCCATGGGTAGAGGGATGCCCCGGGACTTGGTGAGGGGTGCTGTGGGATACAGGGGTGACTCTTGTACTCACTCAGTTCATAAGCAGACACTGACAACCGGGTAAACCAAGTCTCTGGGTACTGCTGCCGCTGAGGGGAGCTCGTTCGGGTCCCGTCCCCAAGAGGTGCTGCCTGGTGACCTGCCTCCTGACACTTAGTTTGACTTCAACTTGATGGCCCGGTAGCATGGAACTAGCCAGGCCCCGCTCCCTACTAGAGCTAAGTATGGGAGCTTGCTCTCAGGGCTCACGCTTGGGATTTTCTGAACCGTTTTGGGTTGGAAAGTCCTATCCCCCTCGTTACACTAATACCGATTCTGGAGCGGGTGGGAACGGATCATAAAGGCTCCGTCCTCCTCAGGTGAATTGTTGGGTTGCCTGAAGCTACTCCCTGACCTAGGGTCCGTGTACCCCGTCGTGCCTTTGGTCCTGGACCAGTGATAGTGCTAGGCTGCCGGCTGTCCTCCTTGACAGGTCCAAGCACCTCGCCACAATCCCCTGCGACCGGGGGTCTGACTGCTCTAGGCCCAGACCACCGTCTGCAACCTAGGCAGTTACTTCAGGAGTCACCACTCCCGACTTCCTCTGAGCTCCTCTCAGCTTGAGGGCTACTTTCCAACTCCCTCTCCACTCACAGGCTCACTACACTCCTCACCTCCCCTCCCTGACCCCCCAGGTGGGCACTCTATTCCGCTCAAGCCGTCCACTGGTGTGTCAGGTGGGTGTGGTGTAGGGTGTCTCTAGGATTTGATTTGCTGTTGGAGGCAACACCACTTAAGTAGGGACCCAGAACCAAGAGGGAGGTGGAATACTGCACGGAAGGGCAGCTTGTGCAGTACCCTGTGACGTCCTGATAGTTCAGGGGCGTCACATAAACACACAGCACCATGCAGCCTGCAAAGAGAGCTCACTCTCCTGGTGCAGAAGCCAAGCCCCTGCATCCCGCAACCTTGGCCCACACAACCCATGCCCTGTAACACAGCGCACCGATCAGCAGCCTCTCCACAAGCGCAGCCATCTTCAGGTCACGTGATGTCCGCATGTGGCTGACCTCCCTCATCATGACATGTGTGTTGTGAGCAGGCAGTTCCTTGCTTCTCCCCTCCCTCACCATGATGCTAGTGTGGGTGGGCGGAGGTGACGGCCAGCGTGTACGCAGTACGATGTTGTTGTGAACACTGCACACATGCCGGCTCGGCTTCAGACAGAAGGACGCATTCACCGTTATATAGTGAATAAAATTAATGATAATAAACAAGTCCTGACATTCCCCAGACCTGAAGATTAGAGATAGACGAACCTGAAGTCTGGTGTTTGGTGTTTGGTACGGACTCAGCTTTTTCGAAGAAAACAAAGTGTGGGTTCGAAGTTCAGGTGCTTTAACGAATGCAATTCACTTGCGTGAGCATCGCTGTACTCAGTTATGCACGTTGCTGGGCCCAGTGCAAGTTGCTTGCAGTGTTTGAACAGCTCGCACTGGTGGTAACAACAGCGTGATCAGATGTAGTGTGCACCAAAAAAACTAAATGAAAAAACCTCTGCCCACCCTCCCCCAGAAGTGTTATGTTTATGCCTGGCTGCATGTAGGCAAATACCCAAACTGCCAATCAGTGACTTCTAATGAAGTTCGGGTCAAGTCCATGTCCAAAACCAAACTTTATAAAAGTTCAGCTGGACCAGCAGAACCTGATCTTCCACTGGTCCGCTCATCTCTACTGAAGACAACTGAAATTCTGTGGGACATAATGTATCAGTATATCAGATAACATTAATTAGTTCAGTATAAGGGGTACTTTGCACACTACGACATCGCAAGTCGATGCTGCGATGCCGAGTGCAATAGTCCCCGCCCCCATCGCAGCAGCGATATGTGGTGATAGCTGGCGTAGCGAAAATAATCGCTACGCCAGCTTCACATGCACTCACCTTGCCCTGCAACATCGCTCTGGCTGGCGACCCGCCTCCTTATTAAGGGGGCGGGCCGTGTGGCGTAATAGCGATGTCACACGGCAGGCGGCCAATAGAAGCGGAGGGGCGGAGATGAGCGGGAACGAGGAACAACATCGGACCGTCGCAGCAAGGTAATTATGGTTTTCGCCGACGTTACACCGATGATACGATTATGACGCTTTTGCGCTCGTTAATCGTATCATCTAGGCTTTACACACTACGATGTCGAGAGCGACGCAGGAAGTGCGTTACTTTCGACATGACCCCACCGACATCGCACCTGCGATGTCATAGTGTGCAAAGTACCCCTAAGGGTGGTGTCACACACAGCGACAACGACGTCGCTGCTACGTCACCATTTTCTGTAACGTTGCAGCGACGTCCCGTCGCTGTCGCTGTGTGTGACATCCAGCAATGAGCTGGCCCCTGCTGTGAGGTCACCGCTCGTTGCTGAATGTCCAGCTTCATTTTTTGGTCGTCGCTCTCCTGCTGTGACGCACACATCACTGCGTGTCACAGCGAGAGAGCGACAAAATGAAGCGAGCAGGGAGCAGGAGCCGGCATCTGGCAGCCGCGGTAAGCTGTAGCCAGGGTAAACATCTGGTAACCAAGGGAAGACCTTTCCCTGGTTACCCGATATTTACCTTCGTTACCAGCATCCGCCGCTCTCGCTGCCAGTGCCGGCTCCTGCTCTCTGCACATGTAGCTGCAGTACACATCGGGTAATTAACCCGATGTGTACTGTAGCTAGGAGTGCAGGGAGCCAGCGCTAAGCAGTGTGCGCGGCTCCCTGCTCTCTGCACATGTAGCTGCAGTACACATCGGGTAATTAACCCGATGTGTACTGTAGCTAGGAGTGCAGGGAGCCAGCGCTAAGCAGTGTGCGCGGCTCCCTGCTCTCTGCACATGTAGCACAGCGACGCGTGTCGTTATGATCGCTGTTGCTTCTGCTGTGTTTGACAGCTAAGTAGTGATCATAACAGCGACTTACAAGGTCGCTGTTGCGTCACAGAAAATGGTGACATAACAGCGAAGTCGCTGTCGCTATGTGTGAACCCAGCTTAAGGCTATGTGACCACAGGACTCTGTACCCGCGGATTTTGCGGCGGAAAACCTGCAGATTTATCTGGATTTTCTAGATAAATCTGCAGGTTTTAGCAAGTAAAGACACTCCCCAAGTTATCCTATGGGATATGGGGAGTGTCTGTGTCCATGCTGCAGTATGTGCGGCTGCGGAATATGCTGCGGGTGTCCCGCAGCAGCACATAACTGCATGTCAATTATTCCTGCAGAAGTACCTGTGGAATTCCTGGCCCTCCACTATGGAGATAGAGGCCGGGACTTTCGCAGGTAAGTCCGCAGGTTTTCCGCAGATATTTCGCAGGAATCCTGCAGCTATTTATAGCTGCGGATTCCAGGCAGCTGTGGCGGCAAACCTGCGGACGTACCTGCGGGTATAACCGCAGATGTGACCTTCCGTGGGCATATAGCCTAAGAGCTCAGTGGTGTCCTGATCCGGAAGGAGATCTTTCAGGTCACCCTCCAACATCTCATCCGAAACATGTCCAGACATTATCCGGAGTAGATACAGGCACATGGTGTCCATACCCTTAATTGGATGATGATTTTAGATTCTACTGACAGTTGACTGGTTTTTTTTTTTGTTTGAGCCAAATTCATCCTACCATTTGTGACTTTTGAGTCTTTCTTTTATGTAATTGCATGATTTTATTTTTATCCTTCACTGTATATGTTTAGGGTTTCTCGATGTTTTTGCCTGATTCATCAATTGGGACTTTTCAAACAGTTGCAAAATTTGTCACAATATAGTATCATCCCACCTTACCACCCCTAAGTAATTCCATGTATACCAGGATTTATTTTTTTTTGCCACAAAACGTGACTTTTTAGCGTTAAAAAGTCACAAAAACAGACAGAAAAAAAGACTATTTTTGACCTAACACATAATTCTTGAAGCAGGTACATCAGTGTGATGAATTTGAAGCAAAAATCACCAGCGAATATCACAAGATAAAGAAAAGTAAACTGAATAAATATCAAGCGTATTGGGAGACGGTATCTATGTGCACAGTGACTTAAAATGCATGTTTTTCAAAGGAAGTAATGGTACAGACGTGACTATTACATTCCTGTGGAGTCAAACGATCCTGTGTAGGAACAATATATGGTCCCTTTGCAGTCCAATATCTCATCATAATGTACTATTCCACCTGATTTAGTGTTGGTAGGGGGCCCCTTACCTCTTGGGTCCCTGTGTGGCCGCATAGGTTACACTGTGTCTGCCTCCTCATGCTGACTGAATCCTGTGAATAATTCTTGTGTAACTCACATGAAGTCCATGAAACGTCTTTGTACTCTTTTCACATATTTTACTTGCACTAAAATGGAGAAATTTTTTGCCAAAGTAACCTTGCTGGCAACATTAAACCATTTGTGAAATGTGCCACAACATGTCTTGGCTTGAGTTTTGTGGAGAATTGTATTTAACAGGAAAAAGAAACCCACAATAACTGGGAGGAAACGTCATTCATGAGGTAGAAAAGAAGAGGAAACTGAATTGTCCGCCAACTAATGGCGTCTGGTGCTGTGCATATTGTAAGTAGGCCTTACTCTGGACCAGCTATACAATTTTGTGTATCACACTCTATCACCTCGTCTGGAAAAGAGTGAGGAAGAATAGGAGATTAGGAGGGGGAAATGGTATGAAAATCAGGGAGGGGAAGAGAGGAAAGACCAGAGACACAAGCCAACAGGATGACAAAAGGACGTTTACATATCAAAGTGAAAGTGGCCAGTGAATTCCCATCCAGTCATGGAGACATTGGAGGGAGGTGAATGCAGCTGTTATCATGCGGAGACTCTGCGGATAATGATATTACCTCACAGGCCTCACGCGGCTCATTATTACTTTATGAATGGAAAATACCTCACAGATTTTTGTCACATTACATCTATACCTTATTACACGATGGGGACCTCCATTAATCCTGTCAAGAAACCTTACATATCAATACATTAGTCTAAAATACATTTCATACAGGGGCTTAAGTGGATTTTCAACATAATCCCCAAAAATTCAACTTTCTCCAAAATTGCAGATATTTTATATATGATATTACAATACGTTTTACCAAGCATAGAGCGATATCCTACACCAAAGCTGGCAATGAAAAAGTGCACTATTACTCCTTCAATAAAAGTTAATGGACCCCCAAATGTATAAAGTGCTGCTCAGTCTGTTAGGCCATGGTCCCTCGTAGCAAAATAGTCTAAATGGCTTCTGTCACTGCATCACTGACAGGTGTAATCCATTGCCTTGCTGGTGCATAGCAAGGCACTAAATAATCGATCAGAGCATTGCAAGTTAAAGTCCCAAAATAAAAAAAAATGTAAAATTGTAAAAATAGAAAAAAAAATTCAAAATAAAATATTATACTAACAAATATGTATATTTATGTAAAAACAAAAGAGTAAACATTTAGAATTGTCGTATCCAGAACAACGATTTAACACCTTCAGTGAAAATTGTAAAAAAAATAAAATAAGGCATAAAACTGCTTTTGCATAAAACAGTTGAACAAAAAGTGAAATAAATGCGTAATAAAAGGTGAATATAAATAAAAATGGTATAGCTTTTAACTTCATTTTGTCCCACAAAAAAAAACAACCTGCCAAAGGACTCCATAAGCAGAAAAATAACAAAAAATTATAGTTCTCAGAATATAGCGATGCAAAAATATATATTTTTTTAAAATTTAAATTAGTTTTTATTGTACAAACAAAACAAAAAAAGAAATCTAGTATCATGGTAATAGTGCTGACCCAAAGAAAGCTGTCATTTTTAGCACACATGGAACGGATGATTGGATACATATACACACACATCTGAATTGCTGTTTGTTTTTTTTCATTATTCCTTGCTACAATTGGAATAGAAAACAATCAAAAAATAGTATGTGCCCAAAAATGATACAAAAAAAACAAAACAAATAAAACTCGGCCCACAGGAAACAAGCCCTCACATGACTCTTTCAGAATAAAATACATGGCATTGCAAAAACAGAAACAAAAAAGTTCCTTAGTGTGACAGCAGCCAAACATAAAGACGTTATAAATCTAATCTAGTATCGCTGTAATTGTACTGACCCGAATAATAAAGACATCTAATACATAGACTGGTTATACTGGTGAACAGCTTTAAAAGAAAAATAATAAATTCTTGATTTGTTCATGCTTCCTCTCAAAGATCGCAGTAAGGTTTGGTGAACATTTATCCTGCACTCTACTCTAAAAGATTACATCGGGTTTCCATGTAAATCTCTGAAATATGTAATTCAGACAGAATCCCTGACAGAAGATTCCCTATAATGGGGCAGAGGGAATCACTCTGGACTTAGGCCTATGATCGAGTGGTGTCCATCTTTTTAGACATGCACAAAAGCATAGTTGGCCTCAGGTTTGTGCACCTCTTAAAAGCCAGACACCAACAAACAGAGACCAAATGGAGTCTGAACTAACTCCGACAATCTCATTAGTGGCACAATCGGGAATTTCATCTGAATCACTTGTTACAAATATCTAGGCCGGAGTCACACTTGCAAGTGACTCGCATCGGCATCACCCGGCACAACCTGATGCTCTCCAGACAGGAGCGTCTCAGCTGCATAGAAATACATGCCGCAAACCAGTTCCTGTCAGTAGAGTGTGTGGCCATGCCGGGTGATTCCGATGAGAGATTTGTGCGAGTCACTCGCAAGTGTGACTCCGGCCTTAGACAGAAACACAGATATAATTGCTCAGCATAGAGCACTGGATATATGTGAATTCAAAATATTGTCTACTCCAAAATACCATACAAAAGTGCCAGAAGACGCTCTGTCACACCTCTCTGATTGAAAGCGGGTGGCTTCCGGGAAAATTATAGTTCATTTCCTCCCTGTAGCTGCACTTTGTCAGGCAACTAGACAAGATTTGAATAATGATGAGTGAGCGTTACCATAATTGGGTGTCCGATACTTGTAACGAGCAGTTGTATGCTTGGGTGGGCACCAATCGAGTACCTGAGTGTAATGGAAGTCAAAGGGAAACAAGCATTTTTCCAGAAGATTCTCTTCCAGAAAAATGCTAGAGCTCCCTGTTGACCTCATATATATACTTGGATCCTCAAGTGACGTCCATCCAAGCGCCGAAGCATGGTAGTGCTCGCTTATGACTAGAAATGGTCATGTTCAAGTAGGACAATGATCCTAAACATCCTGCTACAGTTACAATGAGCTTGAACTACTCAAAGTCCAGACCTAAATCACATTAAGGATATGTGCGCACGCTGCGGATTTGCTGCAGAAAATGTGTCTAACATTGCTGCAGTCAATCCCCAGCAAAACCTATGGGTATAAAAAAAAAATGCTGTGCGCACACTGCATTTTTTGTTATACCTGCGGATTTACCCGTGGATTTTCGCTGCGGAATTAATGTACATCACTTGTTTTCCGCAGGTACCTGCGGTTTTTGCCATAGATAATGGTAAAAATCCACATTGACCAACCTGCGGAAAAACTGCGGCAAATCAGCACCAAACCGCGGCAAAACCGCATGCAGATTTCGTTGCGTTTTTTTACCGCAGGTGCGGGATTCTTTCAGAGGGTCCGGATTTTCTTTGAGAAAAAGTAACTTTCTAGTGCGCACATGGCCTAAGGGTCTGTAGCAAGACTGGAAAATTCATGTTCACACTGAGTTGTTTTGTATAGAGAAATAGGCAAAAATTTTCAGCCTCAAGATGTGCAAAGCTGTTGGAGACGTAACCCAAAAGACTTTCACCAGTAATTGAAGCAAAATGTGGTCCTACAAAGTATTGACTGAGGAAGGGGTGGAGAGGTGGGGGTACTACAAATCCACTTCCCAGTTTTCTTTTTTATATTTTAGAAATATTTAGAAAATGATGTATTATTTCCTTTACTCTTCACAAATACTAGCTACTTGTAGATCACAAAATACAATTAAGTTTGTGGGTATAACGTGAAACAAAAATGTGGAAAGTTCACGGGGTATGACTACTTTTTCAAGGCTCTGTATGTTACCTGCAGATCTAAGTCATGCAAATTATCAGACAATGCCTCTATGTATAGTTGTGTTTGATCAGATTTAAACTAAAAGGAAGGAGGCCATGTTATAACCTCCATCTCTGAATATAGGGTGTGGTGAAAACTCCCCCTAAAAAGTTGCACATTTTTGTGCAAAACACATGTGCCAAAACTTTTGACATGTCTGGGACAAGACAAATTGTTCCCCAAGTCTTAACTTCAGGATATAGCCTCCTGTAGCCCAAATTTCCAATAATTTGTCAGAAACTGGCATAAATTCTAGCACAAATCTAGCCCTTAGCTGATGGAGATTTGCTCTGTGACACAGGGACATGCAATGTCAGGTCAATGACACAGTCACAATCAATTGTTTTAGGAGGCTGTTCTTAAAACGTTTGTTGTATTTTACAGTTTAACCAGCATGGAAACATCTTTTAAGGCAGAAACAAAAGCAGCTTAAGGCTATGTTCACACTGGGCGTTTTTGCAACATTTTTTAGCTGCAGATTTGCTTTGGTTTTATGCAAATCCATGCTAATAAAACGCTGCTTTTTACAGTGTTGCGGGCGGGGGCCGCTACCGCTTCTCTCGGGGGCCTGCTCGGATACTGGTTCGCTGCTGCGGCTCGAGTGGTGACTGGACCCGGGCTCGCACGGCTGCCCGTCCTCACAACCGTCGGAAAGGGGATATTTACAAGGGAAGTTGTCTGTGACGCCACCCATGGGTTGCGGTGAAGGATGTTGGCACCGCCGCTGCCTGTTGATGGGGGTGCCCAGGGCTGATGGAGCGGGGCAGCAATTTGGGATCCCCTCCACGAGTAGGGGAGGTGTAGTCCCGGGGCCATGGGATGGAACACAGGAGTGATGGCTGCTGGTCGTGGCGCGCCGGACCGGGGGACAGTGGTGTACTCACAGTTCAATAAGTTCACACAAGTCCAGTAGTAAACCAAGTTGTCAGTGGCCAGCCACCTCTGGAGGGTGCATTCGAGTCCCACACCCAGGTTGATGAGCAGATAACCCTTCCTGCTACACTTCGTGTTTCCTTCTCTTTTGGACAACTTCGCATCAAACGGAGAAGTCCACTCCCGGTTCAATTTGTGTTGGGAGCTGTGGCCCGCGAAAGCTGACCCTTGGGATTTTAGTGGGTTCTTGGCAGACACCCTATTCCTCGCGTTGGGCTTCCGTTTCGCTCTATCTGGGCAGTAAATTGGGACAACGTCTGGAACCTTGTCCCCGGCTGGTTAATAGGAGAGGGGCTTGCAACCTTCCTCGCCCTAGGGTCCAGGCACCCACACTGTGCACGGCCTCCGGACCAGATTCCCGCTGTCAGTACCGGCGGGCTACAACCCTGACCTGGTCCACTTTAGGTCTCCCGCAACCGTATCTGTCGCCTGTGGCTCTGCTCACAGTCTGGCACCTAGCCAAGTAGTCCAGGGGCTATGACCCCTGACTACACTACAGTAAGCTCTCCACACTTCAACTGTCACCTTCAACTCCTGAACTTTATCGACTGTGTTCCCACCTCCGACTCCTCAAGACCCCAGACTGGCATTCTCATCCACCTGATCCCACCCACTGGTGTGTCCTAGTTATCAAGAGGGGGTGACCAGAGTTTTATGGCTGTGTACTCTGCAACTACACCTGTCATTAGATACCTGGAATTGATCCAGGGTATCTGGCCGGCACTTAAATGGTGGTGGGGATTGGAGCAAGCACACTATATTTACAGAATCTCCGGCGGAGCTGTACGCTCCTTTACTTCCCCGCTCATTCCATATTCACTGCTTTCTTCTGTGATTGGTTGCAGTCAGATGCGCCCCCCAAGCATCTGACTGCAGTCAATCACAGACCTGGTCTGCGGGTCTAGCGTAGAGAATGAGTGAGCCGCTCATTCAGCGGTGACCTCACTCAAGCTATTTATGGTCATGGGTATCACCAGCTGTGACCGTGAATCACCTGAGTGAAGTGACCTCTCATCGTGCAGCTCATTCATTCTCTGGAGCTCACAGCGGGCAGTCCAGTTCTATGCCGTTCACTCGGATCTTCAGATGTAACAGTTAAATCACCGTAGGACCGCAAGTGAATTACGTTGCACCTACAGGGGGGATTATGGGGTTAATAAAGTGGTGAAAGAAGGGGGCTTTTTGTAATTTTATTTCAAATAAAGGATTTTTCAGTGTTTGTGTTTATTTCTTTTCACTTTTTAAAGATTGGTAATGGGAGTGTCTCAGACACTTTGAGCTGTGATTAACCCCTTATTACCCCGACTGCAACTGGACCAGGGCAATTCAGGAAGAGCCGGGTAAAATGCTGAGCTTGTCGCATCTAATGAATGCGACAATCCTAGGCAGCTGCAGGCTGATATTTTTAGGCTGGGTCTCTCCAGCCTGAGAATACCAGCCCCCCGGTGTGGGCTTTATCTTGGCTGGGTATCAAAATTTGGGAGAACCGCACGCTTTTTTTTTTCCCCCAAATGTATTTATTTAAATAATTAAAAAAAACAATGTGGGGTCCCTCTTATTTTGATACCCAACCAAGATAAAGCCCACAGCTGCAGCCTGTACCCATGTGCTTGATCTGTGCTGGGTATCATTTTAAAAATTAAAAAAATGACGTAAGGTCCCCCATATTTTTCTTTTTTTTCTTTACTGTACACAATAGACCCACAGACTGCAGTGGGGGGGGGGAAGAGGACAAGCAGTGAATATGCATTGCTAATGAGCAACATTGGAAGTAGGAGGGGCCACATAAGCAGATACAGATGAGCCTATAATGTATAGGCTCCTTCCATGTTAGTGGGCATCATGAACTGCTTGGTTAGTGAGCTTGGAGAGGTTTTCTCCAAGCCACTAGAATCATGCTTTGCACCCCTCCCCCCATGTGATAGGAGCCTGTTGAATGACATCATACCTGGAAGGAGCCCATACACTCTAGCATCTACCAGAGACTGGTAAGTATAGCGCGCTTTCTTTACCTTTTTTTTTTTTTTTTTTTTTTAAGTACCCGAGTGCCAGATCCAGGTGAATCGCAGCCCAGCCCAGTACTCTGGTACTGTTAAGCCCTTGCTGGTCTTGACATCACATAAAAAACGCTGTAAAAGCATCACGAAAGATGCCACAAAAACCGCACCAAGATTGCAGATGGCTCCCAGGATACATCCTGCCACAAGATTAGATTTTGGTCAGGAAAAACACTGCAAAAAGTAATGTGTGAACATAATCTTAAGATTATTTCCAAATTTATTTGTCAGGGTGGCTGAGGCCACATCTCACTAAGCGACATCGCTGCTGAATCACGGTTTTTGTGACGCAACAGCGATCTTGCTGTGTGCGACATCCCACAACAACCCAGCCCCTGCTGAGAGGTCGCCAGTCGTTGCTGAATGTCCTGGACTATTTTCTTCAAAGGCGATGTCCTGCTGGGTATGACGCATCCCTATGTTTGACACTGTGACAGGGTCCCAATGACAGCAGAGATGCTTATATAGGTCGCTACTGCGACTTCTATTGTTACCGAGTCGTTGGTAAGGTCTGACTGTGTGACATCTCACCAGCGACCTACCAACGATCCCCATCAGGTCGAATCATTGTCAGGATCGCTGGTAAGTCGTTTAGTGTGACAGTACCCTTAGACGCACCACCCTGGTGAAAGAGGTCACCACCAATAGGAAACACTGCCTCACAGGGGTATACTTGGCCAGTAATAATGCTTAGGCAAGTTACAAGTAAATGGGAGTAGATAAGTGAAATTATGAGTGTATTAAAAAATTTTTTATATATATATATATATATATATATATATATATATATATATATATATATATATATATTTTATGCATTTGGTCAGGAATTTAGCAGTGACGAAGTGTATAAAGATAAGACTCACTGTGGGATGTTAATCCAGTTTACTATGTTGAGCAGACTTCCTGACTAAAGGTCCAGTCACACTAAGCAACTTACCAGCGATCCCAACAACGATAGGGATCGCTGGTAAGTTGTTAGGAGGTTGCTGGTGAGATGTCACACTAGCGACGCTCCAGCGATCCCACCAGCAACCTGACCTGGCAGGGATCGCTGGAGCGTCGCTACACAAGTTGCTGGTGAGCTCACCAGCAACCAGTGACAAGCCCCCAGCGCCGCGTGGAAGATGCTGCGCTTGGTAACTAAGGTAAATATCGGGTAACTAACCCGATATTTACCTTGGTTACCACCGCACGGAGCTACACGTGCAGAGAGCAGGGAGCAGCGCACACTGAGCGCTGGCTCCTTGCTCTCCTAGTTACAGCACACATCGGGTTAATTAACCCGATGTGTGCTGCAGCTAAATGTGCACAGAGCAGGGAGCAGCGCACAATGCTTAGCGCTGCCTCCTTGCTCTCCTAGTTACAGCACACATCGGGTTAATTAACCCGATGTGTCCTGCAGCTACATGTGCACAGAGCAGGAGCCGGCGCTGGCAGTGAGAGCGGCGGAGGCTGGTAACAAAGGTAAATATCGGGTAACCAAGGACAGGGCTTCTTGGTTACCCGATGTTTACATTGGTTACCAGTGTCCGCAGAAGCCGGCTCCTGCTGCCTGCACATTTAGTTGTTGCTGTCTCGCTGTCACACACAGCGATCTGTGCTTCACAGCGGGAGAGCAACAACTAAAAAATGGCCCAGGACATTCAGCAACAACCAACGACCTCACAGCAGGGGCCAGGTTGTTGCTGGATGTCACACACAGCAACATCGCTAGCAACGTCACAAAAGTTGTTCGTTAGCAGCGATGTTGCTAGCAATGTTGCTTAGTGTGACGGGGCCTTAAGTTATGGGTAAGATAGTGGTGAAGAATAGACTGGAAAGCCATACATATGAATGTCAAAAGAAAAAGAAAAATCTTTGTTACCATGTTAACTAACTGAAAAAGATTGATTACTATCAGAAAGAAACAAAATCTTGTGGTTCTGATATTTTTTAATGGCCAACAATAAAATAACTGATACTACAGAGCAAGCTTTCGAGACTACTTCTGTCTCTTCATTAGGTATGGTATAATAAAATATCTGAAGAAACACACATATATACACAAATAGAGCATGGAATAATAAATGGATGTGGATTATGCTATATTGCTGTATATATAGGCATTTCTTCAGATACTTTTATACCATGCCTGATGAAGAGACCCTAGTAGTTTTGAAAGCTGGCTTTGTAACATATATAAATTCTATGGTTATAGTCTCAAATAAATAGGCCTGGCAGTATTTTATTTTCATACATATTACATTTCATGGTTACAGACATTTATTGAAAGTGCAATAAAGACACTGACCCACAATGTACATGTCAGCATTTTCACTTTCCAGTTAAATTCATTAAATAAAAATTAGAAAACATTATTAAGAGGACATATTCCTATTACATAAAATTGACAGTTTCTTTAAATAAAAACATATTTACAAATATTAAAGTGGTTGTCCACTACCTTTACATTGATGTCCTACCCCTAGGATAGGTTATCAATGTCTGATCGGCTGGGGGTCAGACACCCATCACCCCCGCCAATCAGCTGTTCTATATGCCCCCGGCAGTGGCAGTAGGCTGCCAGAAATGCTCAGTTCCGAAGTTGCCCTCTCTACGGATAACAGCAGCGGCCGGGTACTGCACATCTGCTTCTCATTCAAATCAAAAAGAGGAGAATTTGCAGTACCTGGCTATGGCTGCCATCAGAAGATGGAGCAGCTCTAGAACTGAGCATTTCCAGCCTCCTGCTGCCAGTGGCAGCACCAAAACCAGTTGATCGAGCGGGGTACCCTGTGTCGGACCCCAGCCTATCATACATTGATGACCTATCGTAAGGATAGTCCATCAATGTTAAAGTAGGGGATATCCCCTTTAAGCTCTATATATAAAGACCCAATTTTCTATATCTTACATCCAAGATATGGTGGCCCAGTCTGAGGAGTAAAACTGAACATAGCACTATTTATTAGAGAACAAAACCCACTGCAGCCTGTAAGACCGTGTATATTTGTTAACATTCCTTCAATCCACCTTTTAAACGCACCATAGAAATTCCCTAGTTGGGACACACATGCTTTGAAATGCACAAGTAACACATGCAACAAAGGTAACAAAATGTAAAAAGTACAAATCATGTGCCCTATAATGTGCTCATCAGAACAAACAAAAAAATTGTGCAAAACGGCAAAAAGCAATGTTACAGCTTAAACTTAATATTCACACAACAAAGTAACCGACACCACCACTGTGCACAGTATTTCTAAATAAAACCTAGTGATCACACATTGTCTTCCAGCAAGCTCGGCACTGAAGATAGGTGGAGAAGGTCAATGTCTTTGGGCTGCGATGTGAAATGTATGTACAGCAGAAGATGATCTGTTTTCAATTAGTCCATCCTTTGTGCCAACCAGTCACAGTCTTCAGAACATCTTACATTTGTATTTAGTCCATCAAAAGGTTGGAAAGTAAAACTTCATCAGCAGCAGTAATCTTGTGGGCTTTGTTGAAATCAGTTTTTTTCCCCTGTTTTTTTTTTTTTTTTTTTTAATTATTTTCCTTTAATTCTAAAAAGCAAAAATATATAATATACACAGACATAAGAATCCTTCCTTTGTATCGAATAATTAATATATTATTGTTTTTATGCCAGACCAATTTGTAAAGTTATATTTTCCCGTATCTACTCTTAGATCCAATATAGAAAATTAAAATAAAAAGTAAAAACTAATTAGAGTCATGTAATATGTTTGTCCAGTCCATGTTGTATATTTCTTCCAATTCACCAGCAACTAAATGGGAACAGAGAATACTGGCTCCAGTCCGACACGCCATTATGTGGGTGGGCGACTGTCCCTTGTGTGCTTCTTTCTGTTGGATAGGAGTAGTTCATGGGGCGATACGGTCCTTGTGAAGGTACCATCCACTGTTCTGCCCCATATGTGCTGTACATGGATCCTCGCAGATTCTGCCTCATTGTTGTTTCAACGGGAAGGTTCATTACACCCGAGCGATCCTGTGCAGGTTGCAGTGAATGAAATGAAGACCCTTGCAAAGCATCAGACTCCGGCACTGTAGCAACATCTGGTGTGAGACGTCTACCTTGTGCATCACGTAAATCCACAGTGCTGGAAAGCGGCTGAAGATATCTTTTGTTTGGACTTCTGTGATTTAAAAATGAATAATATTTAATTAAGGGTATAACGAAAGATTAATAAAAGGTATTTAGCTCACCAGACTAAGCAAATGTAGCATGGATGCGGTGCACGGAGGCTCTAAACCAGCTGTTAGGTGAGAGACCAGGAATAAGACAGAATCAAGCAGCCACAGGGATCTCAGGGTTAGAACTACATCTCTATTAAAGTTCCATCATTAAAAAAAAAAAAAAAAATAAAAAAGGTACAAGAACTAAAAACCATAATGAAAAACCATAGACGAGGTTTACGCATTTCGGGCACAAAAATGCCCTTAATCATTGAGAGCATTTTTGTATGCGATACACCTAGAACTACCTTATCTACTGTTTTTCACTATGGTTTTTAGTTTTTGTACTTTCTTTTTTTAATGATGGAACTTTAAGAAAGATGGAGTTTTAACACAGATCCCTGTGGCTGCTTTATTCCTTCTCATTCCTAGATTCCTAGTATATAATTAAGCTATCATGAACCTTCAACGAATGGTAAAATTCTGGGAAGCGTCTCTTCATAAAAGTCCAAGCTTATTATACAAATAAATTAAAAATTCATGTTCAAAGGGCAAAAAAAAAAAAAAAAAAAAAAATGCACAACAATGGTGGGTGCACTACAAATAAAAACGCTTTTCGGACGTTATTCATTATATCTAAGCCAATAACCTCCGAAATGCGTTTATAGTGCATCCACCAGTGTTGTGTGCATTTCTTATCCATTTGAACATTGTTTTTTGCAAAATAAATTTGGACTTCTGAAGAGACGCTTGCCTGAATTTTACCTTTTGTTTTTCCCCTGTATGGCACCTTCAGTATCCTCAGCAACAGCTCTTCAGGGAGAGGTGAGCTGATCAACTATATTTTTTTGTTATCGTAAACCCTCAGTTGCCTACAAAAACCCCAGTTTACATGATGACATGGACACAACTGCAGTAGAGGAACAGCCAATGCCTGGAGTACTCACCTGCATAAAAAGCTGGAGGAAGATGAAGGAACCTGCTGTTCTTGGCTTGGAGATGCTGTCAAATCTAAGGAGTTAGGGGTCAGATTCTGGCTCCCTTCTGAATTTGGACCCCAAGGGGCATATAATCGTGTGGGAACATCCTCAGGCTCTTCCTTCAAACGTGAAACTTTACAATGATGTGAGAAACAAAACAAGAAACAAAAGTGAATAAAAAGGTAAGCATTTCATCAGTGTGCTACCAGGAAAAAGCCATACACTAATGAAAAAGCAAATCATACCTTTTTGTTCTGCTTCAGGACTGTTCTCCCACTTCTTTCTTTTCTGCTGATTGCTTGGACTTGGCGGCACAAGTTTCATAGGATTGTCCCTGAGGCAAGTAATTAATTAATTATATACAGTTAGTGAAAACTGTATCAAGGCCTGAATCTAAAAAAAAAATAAAATACGTGTCCTGGGTAAGGAGCATGTGCTCACCTTTTGTGCATTCTTTCCTGTTCCCGAAATCCTTTAGCAAATGGATTGTGATCAATTTTCAATTTTGTAATCTGTAGAATAAAGGGAATAATTAAGTAGAAATAATTAATTGGAAATTACAGTGTCTTGAATCAGTCAGTATATTACCTTCTCATTTTGGTAGGCCGTCACTGCCGTAAACTCTGTCTCTGGGAAGCTGAACACTTGTAGTAACCCCCAGCGGGTATTGTACACATCATCTGACTGTATAACATGGAACCTGGGCTTGTATCTGTGCATAGAGTGCAAGATGATCTGGAGGAATAGCAGAGCATGAGATGTAAATGATGAATAACTCAAATGACAAGATGCTTTATGTTCATCTTATTTACATGTCCATGTTGGTCCAGGGTGTTATTGGTGAGTTTTAGTTTTTGGAAGCAGATTATGTCTTTCATCCAGTGGGCCCCAGGAGCCGGAGAGTCGGGGTGAATATAGGTCCGGCATGGTGGGTGCGGTTCCGCTTTTCCTGCAGCCTCCCACTGATTCTTGTTCCACTATACAAAAAACAAAAATCCATAAAAAACAAAAAAAAAAAAACACATTGTAACTAATGCATCACCCTCATCAAAGCTGGATGTAGAATTCCCATTGAATTAGGATATTCCGTGTTCGTAATAAATGTTATTCTTTTTGTTAGTTATATTATCAACCATTGTGCATATATTAAAATCTTTTGATTTTAGTGACTTTTTGGACCTGATCTTTTATTCTGATCCCTACCCCTTATCCCCAAGTCCCCCCTTCTTCCCCTTTTCTCTCCCACTTACTTTCCTCATCCTTTCTCCCTTGCTTTCTAGACCTTCCCTTTTAGGAAGTTGATGGTATGTGAATTGTTATATTTAGATACAAGTAAAATATATCTTTGTACAGTGTTAGCCAGTAGAGATAAAAAAATTGTTTAAAAGAACAGAAAGTCCTCAGTGGTTGATACCTTTTAATGGCTAACTGAAAAGATGGTAATAATTGCAAGCTTTCGAGACTACTCAGGTCTCTTCATCAGGCGTGGTATAACACAAAATCTGAAGAGTCACATGTCCCCCTGCCATAGTGATAAGTTTTATGAAACAGAACTATCACTATGGCAGGGGGGCATGTGACTCTTCAGATTTTGTGTTATACCATGCCTGATGAAGAGACCTGAGTAGTCTCGAAAGCTTGCAATTATTACCATCTTTTCAGTTAGCCATTAAAAGGTATCAACCACTGAGGACTTTCTATTCTTTTAAACAATTTTTTTGTTATATTTAGACCCTTAAAAAGGGTATTCATACTATTGTTGGGTATTTTTCCTTTTTATTTTCGCATGTTCCCAGACCCTCTCCCCATTCCCTTTCCCAGTTATTGTTTAAAATCCCTCAAGAAATATACCTTTGGAAAGACAGATGTGGAATTAAAATAGCAACTATATATAGGAAGAAATCTTGATCAACACCAGTAACGAGTTACCTAAAGCAAGGTCTATCTGCAGAATGCACCCACTATACTTCCAGTCATTATGTATATTCCTGACCATATTGAAAACCTATAGGGTTTTATAGATGACAATTTACCTTATATCTGCAGTTGTCAATGGGAATAAAGTCTGCCAACACCACATATTTAGTGTAAGGATGAAGCCCAAATAGTCTAATCTTGCACTGTGGGAACATCCGTCTGCGAAGAACATTTAAAGATACAATGGAAATCAAATCAGTATTGTAATTATTCTAAAACAAAAAGAAAGGAACAAACATCCAAACCTGTCAGACTTCAATAAGCATTATAAATGGCAACCAGTAATATTTTGCCATGAAAAGCAAAAATCCATAGCACTAAAACTAGCCCAGGAATAAAGAGGTGTTCAAATAAAATTCATAGGCAAACCCCTTAATATTTACCCCTTCTTTAAAAAAAACCCCAAAAAACAAAAAGACAAAAATGTATGTATACAATTATCATTTGGCGGACTGACTTTTTTTTTTTAACCCTATGATGTGTGTAGCATCCTGGCACATTAGACATGGTACAATGCACTCACCTTCCCGATTTAGTGATGATCATCTCTGTCCTTTCATGGTGAAATTGTCTCCATAAGTCCAGTTCCTCAAGCGACGCACTGACAGAGTTGTGAAGGTAAAGAGAATCTTGATTGTTAACACAGTCCATGTCTGTTGCGGGTTTCACATCTAAGGAGAAAACACCAGACTTTTCACCTCTACCTGTACTTATACCATGAGCTCAAACGTTACAGAGTCCCTTATAGTACCATTCTGTACAAAGCCCAAAATAATTTTTGTATATGGCTGGCTACTATAGGAAGTATATGGAGCCACATAACGTCCCAGACATTGGAAGGTGTAGGATCGCGGATGGGTCTCTACTTACCAGGCACAGACAGCATGATCTTTCAATAGTTCCACTCATACCCCCAGTCTATATTGTGCTCCTGGAAGGGCCAACATTTAAAGGAGAAGGGAGGAGCCAAGACACCTTCCTCCATCCCAACCTGATCTCCTCTGCTAGGTCTTTGATGTCTCAGGACACAAAGAGGAAGGATCCTGTTTAATGATAGGGGCAGGAGCAGGCTGACCAGTGATTAGCATGAGGCTGATACACAGGAAACCCTGCAGGGGAAATTCAACTTCATTTAGTGCTAACTCACTGCAAAACAAACAGAGTATGGAAGCCTCAGCTGGCGCTCAGGAGATGGGTTCTCAGGTGCCTGGCACTGCCAGCCTCACCAGGACAATGCTGGACATTTTGTAATGTTTACCAACTTAGATAAAACATTAATTTTACACCTCATGTTGTGGATGAGAGGAAAGGGTCTGCCTTTTTATGTAATTATACATGAACAGACCTATATTGGGCTCCTAGTGTCAGCTTGCATATGGAACAATGCATCAGCACTAGCAATGAAACCATATACAGCTGCGTAACGAAAATTGGAGAGTACTGTACGGGTTTCTCCAGGTAACAGACAAAAGGAAGAGCTTACAAATAAAACAAAGATGCATAGATGGAAATGCCTGCATTCACATATATTTACGCTAGTTTAGCCTATAACAAGAAACATGTAATCAAACCTTGTAGGTTTTTTTTATTAGAATTATTCTATTAGTTCTAATTTTGGGAACTATTAAGTGTTCTATGTATTCCGTTTGATTTTCATAAGGATTTAGAAAATGTAAAATAATATTTTTTTTTAAATCTATATGTAAGTTGTAGTGGAATCTCATTAACTGCTTCATTGTAGGGTAGTTTGGTGTTTATAGCACAGCCCTTCACACAGAGTGAATAGATTACATAAGCATATATGCACCAGGCATCTTTCAGAAGTCGGTGTATCTGCATCGTTTTTTTAAGCAGAAGACAATCCGGGCCCATGCCAGCAGGGGTTTTTTTTATGCTGGCTTTGCTGCAGATGTGTTTTGTTTTTTTGTTTCTTCCATATATAACATTGGTGAGTTCCAAGAGGAAGCCTTCTGAAAAAAAAGAGGTTGTGTGAGTAGGCACATTATAAGGGTAAAGAGCAGAAGTGAGGAGTACCGGGCACAGCTGATCCACATACGACTGGCTGTCACAGCTTCCCAAAACGTCAGGGGAGATCCGGGTGCGTATTCCAAAGAAAAGACGATGCAAAAATCCAAGTACAGAAAAGAAAGGTCGCACTCCACAGGGATCTGGATGAAAGATGAAGCTTTAATCCAAGCACATATTAGGGATACAGGTGGTGAGGGAGGGTGAGGACGTGCAACGCCGGACAACGGCAGGCCGTTTCGCAAATAACTTGCTTCTATAGGTCCAGACTTTGTACACACACACACACACACACACACTATAAGGCTTTGTGCGCACTAGAAATGTGAAGTTTCTCAAGAAAATTTCTTGAGAAACTTCTGGGAGTGGAAAATTTCCGGACCTCCGGAAAAAATCCGCACCAAATCTGCGGTAAATCCGCATGCGGATTTGCCGCGATTTTCCCGCAGGTTGTTCCCTGCGGATTTTGCAGGCTGTACTGCAGAAATCCGCAGGTATCTGCGGAAAATAATTGACATGCTCATTTTCTCAAGAAATTTTCTCAAGAAAATCTTCAAGGAAATTTCTTGAGGAAAAATCCGCAGCGTGCGCACAGCTATTTTTTTCTCATAGGATTTGCTGGGAAATGTCTGCACAAAGATTGCAGACATTTCTCAAGAAATTTCCGCAGCAAATCCGCGGGTAAATCCGCGGGTAAAACGGCCTAGAGCGCACATAGCCTTAGGCTGACAAAAGCCAAAGGTTCAAAGCCTACCCTCTACTGACTTCCTGCCACATTACTTTTAAGAGGATGCTCTACAGCAAAGTATAGTATGTTATGGGATATTATTTATCTTCTGACACTGCCTTGTTTATATATTTATTGTGAATTCTATTATCAGTGCCCTGATACCTCATTGGGGATAAGTACATGATTATTATGTCCATCCCTTTATTTCACCCATTTTTTTCTCGTCAGTCATGTTTTTAACCTTAATTTTTAATCAACCTTGTATGTTTTGCATCAACAAAAGCCATGTGTATATAAAAATAGCTGCGTTTGCACATTTTTTTACTATGCACTTTTCTCCTCACATCACAACTCACTTAATAGTTTTTGTTAGCACCCCATCGCAGTGTCTGTCTGTCTGTCTGTCTGTCTGTGCGCGCGCGCTCGCTCACGGGAGGGGATAGTATACAGAAGGGCAGCATATGTGAGGGATATACAAAGGGGCATTGTGGGAGAGTTTATGGAGAAGGGCCAGTGTAGAGTGTATTATGGAGAGGGTCAGTGTGGAGTGTGTATTATAGAGAGGGTCGGTGTAGAGGGTGTATTATAGAGAGGGTCAGTGTATAGGGTGTATCATAGAGAGGGTCGGTGTAGAGGGTCTATTATGGAGAGGGGCGGTGTAGAGGGTCTATTATGGAGAGGGGCGGTGTAGAGGGTCTATTATGGAGAGGGGCGGGGCAGTGTAAGGGGTCTATTATGGAGAGGGGCAGTGTAGGGGGTGTATTTTTAATTTTCTGAGGGAAACTCTTCAATTTTTTTTTTTTTTAACAACTTCATGGGTGCTAACGTGTGTGTGCGTGTGTGTCTCCTGTAAAATAAGACAGACACTGAAAATAAGCCCTAGTAGAAGTTTTGGGGCTTTTTTTGCTTAAAATACAAGTCCTACTAAAAAAATAAGCCCTTCCATAAGGAAATTTCCAAGCAGCTAAAAAAGATACAGCTGGACTCCTAAAGAAAGCAAACACCCCCCAACAAAAAGCAGATGCCCCCCCCCAAATTAACATCAATCACCCTAGACCCCAAACCATTACAGTTGGTAAGTGCCGATGGTGGATGAGGTCTTACACATATCTGTGTCGCTGTCAGGTACCTCACTATTCCAGCTGCATTGCACTGCAACTCTCTCACACAGATCGGGCACCAGTATCACTCCGCATGAATGATACTGCTTCCAGTCACTAGGGGGAGCCAAACGCTGTTGAACGCAGGGGGACCAGACTTCGATGCAGTTTTGTATGTGAGAGCCCATTCACTTGACAACTCTTATTGCTTGAGGTGTGGTAAGTATGATTTTTTTTTAAGGGGGTGTTTGCTTTCTTTTGGGAGTAAACTTAGCAGTACATAGAGAATAATAACGTTAAGCAGGTAATTTAAACCTTTATAAATATGATATGTATATCCACTATAGGACTGGTTCTGCACTATGAGAATAGCAAATTAGATAAGAAAATGTGCATGTGAACCAGTAATATGAGAGAAACCAAAATATCTAGCAATAGTCCACCAAATCCTGGTTTTCTTAAAATTTAACTTTTATTAAGTTCATAAAATTGAGCCAACCATTAGCAACCAGACAGCATGGATAGATGAAGCAAGGTAGTACAGACATGCTGTCTGGTTGCTAATGGTTGGCTTAATTTTATGGACTTAATAAAAGTTAAAAATTTAAAAAAACCTGGATTTGGTGGACTATCACTGGATATTTTGCTTTCTCATTTTACTGGGGTGAGCTTCCACTTTGTTTTCGTGCATGGTCCTCCAGGAGAAGTGAAAGATATGAGCCTACAAATGGAACAAATCTGAGATCAGCTGGCAAACATTTAGTTTTTTTCTTGAACCAGTAATAGGATTAACACAAAATGTTGATGTTCCTGACTGTGATGACATCATTAGATTTTAATTAATGTTTTTTTTTCCCTTCAAGAATAAATATGGATTGTTGTTCATGGGAAAAATATAAAGACATCCCCTGAAAATAAGCCCTAGAGCATGTTTCAGAGCAAAAAATATAAGACCCAGTCTTATTTTCGGGGAAATATGGTATATGTTTTTCCAAGAGTGGCGGGAAGACTGTGGAAGTTTTGATGGGTGGAGGCAGAGCTGGGGTGGAGCCTGGGCAGAGTCTCCAGGGGGCCTGAAAATTTTGCCACTATGGGGCCTGAAATTCCAAGTGGTAGCCCTGCTTCCGCTCATCAAGGTTGCATCAGTAGGGAACAGCTGCTGGAGGCTGGGTACCTCAAATGGAGGGACCTGCACTTTCTCCAGACCTGAATCCCGAAGATGATGTATGTAATTAGCTCAGTCGCTGTGTAGACTCATAATCTGTACCACACAACTTCAATGATCTGAGGGCCGCCCTTCAAGACAAGTGGGAGTGATGCCATGCCTCAGTAGACAACAACTCCACTTGTGAACAGATTGAGACGTCGTTGTCAAGTTGTAATTTATGCCCAAGGCCACATGACAAGTTATTGAGACACTGACATTTTTTGGGGGGGTATATTCACCACTGTTGTTGGCTTTTGTTTCAATAAATTGTTTGAGATGAGGAAATCACTATGGCGTGCTTCTATGTAAATGCCCTTGTGTCGCCAGGGGTTAAGGGGATACCCAGAACCGGGCCAAGGGGTTGCTTCTGGAAAGGGGATCACGGTGTCGTGACCCGGTCTGTGCTCCCTGGTTCCACAATAAAAAGGGGGGTTATGTTCGTGACGCCACCCGTGGAATGTGATCAGAGATGACCACCGCTGCTGCAGAACCTCCGGGGGTGATGGAAAGCAGCTTGAGATGGGACGGCTCCCCACGGGTAGAGCCTTTTCCCCGGGGCAGTGTGATAGTAGTCTATGGGGGGAGTGCAGGACACGAGCACAATAAACAGGCAGACTCACGGTTTTGCAGTTTCTTTGTCCTTTACTGATGATGGTATTCAGCAGAGTACTGTCCACGGAGTCTGTGAGGGGTTCAGGGTTTCTCCCACCCAGCCGGGCCGTTTTGGCTTCCTTGCCTGCACTGTGTGTCTGTGGCCCTGCTGCTGTGTGAACTATGCAGCTGGCTCTGCTCTGCTCCTAGGTACCGACCTGACAGGCAACTCGAGTCCTTACTAGTATGTTCCTGAACTCTGCGTTTGTTGCTTGTGTCTGTGGTACAGGTGAAAGATCTGGAATCTTCACTTCTCTGGTGGTAACTGTGCAGTATGTAACCTGCAGTCTCGGATCCAGCATCCGTTCTGTGTGCTCCACTGGGATGAGCTCAGCAATGCTCTGTCTCCCAGGAATGTTCCTCTGTGTACGCTTTCTCCTTTCCTCAGACCCTCAGCTAGGCCTGGAATTGGTCAGTGGATCCTGAGGTGAGCTAAAGCCAGCTTCCAACCTGCAGAGATCCTTTCTCCTCAGTGCTCTGCACTGAACTTCCAAACAAACTACTGACCATTTCCTCCCCCCACCAGAATATACAGGGAAGCAGCTTGGTCTCCCCCTTCTGGCCAGGAGGTCTTGGTGTTGTGTGTGGGGAGTTAACCCTTTGTGTGGCAACCCTGGGGTGCCACATTCCCCCTTAGTGAAGAACAGTACTCCGGGACTGTGAAACAAACAAACAAACAAGTTATGAACAACAAGTGTATATATAAATACAGAGTCTCAAAAGGAAAAAATACAAAAACCTTAAAGTTCAAAAAGAGTCCAAAATGTTCAAAAATATATGTGTTCATACAGTATAGTCTCTGTAGGTACTGGGCTTATTGGTCTTAACGTTGCAATTATATAAAACATTTCAATAACCAAACGCTTCTTAAAGGTGTCTCTACGCTGGTCGTAAGTGCAGTAGGCCTCACGGCCCTCGGGCCACCAACATGTGATCAAGTTGTAACTCTCCGTGCTGCCACCTTACACCACTCTTCTCTCACCTTTTCTGTACACTAAACGGTTACGGTTTTTCAGCTAAGCATTATAACATATGTACATTTTATATGCAATTCCACATTAGTCTTTATATCTTGCTGGTATCTGACCCTGAGTACTACGCTGTGACCTGCGTACTGCTGGTGTACTGGGTGTACTTAGCATAATGGTGTGGGTGGAAGTGTACCTATTTGGTGTTTCTGGTACTTGTGAGGATGGTGGACTGACTGTAGGACTGGCAAGCTCACTGGGACCAGGAATCTGTTCTTCCTCTACGGTTTCAACTTCCAGTTCTTCTTGTCTTGAGACTTCTGGTGGTACGAGTTCTGATTGTGGTTCCACCACTTGGGGGAAGGCGATCATTGGGACTACTACTGCTCCATAGTAATTTGGCCATGTTTTTGGGAAATCTCCTAAGACTGTATGGAATACATCTTCTTCCTTCTTGACAGGTTGTACCTGTACGGGTAAGGTGACTTCTGGTGTCTTCAGGGTTTCAGGACACGGTTTGAGTTGATCTCTTGACACGACAGCTGATGTCCTTCCTTCATCCTTACTGATGAGACACACTTTGGGATTATCCATACTGGATGGTAAGACTGTATATGGGGTGGTTTCCCACTGATTATCCAATTTGTTCGTGCGTCGTTTCCTCTTGAGAACTTGGTCACCAGGTTGCAATGGGGTTGCTAGAGCATGTTGGTTGAAGTTTCTCTCTTGTCTTCCCCTAGCTTGTTGGAGACTTTTCTCTACGCACTCTTGTACTTGGCAATACTGTTGCCGACGTAGGGTATCCCAATTGGATTCTTGAATTTCTGCATCTGGCTTCAGAATTCCCATATCTAAATCAATTGGCAGTTTACCGGGCCTTGCACGCATAAGGTAAGCGGGGGTGCAGTTTGTAGAACTCACCGGGACATGATTGTACAAGTCCACTAGGTCTGGCAACTTCTCTGGCCATTGATTTCTTTCTGACTCTGGTAAGGTCTTCAACAGGTCAATCACAATATGGTTCATCTTCTCGCATAAGCCATTTGTTTGGGGATGGTATGCTGTTGTGCGGATCTTTTTACAGCCATACATGTTGCAGAATTCTTGGAAGATCTGTGATTCGAAAGCTGGACCTTGATCTGTAAGGACTTGTTCTGGGTAACCATGGGGTCTGCAAAAGTACGTCTGGAATGCTTTAGCTGCTGTTCTAGCTGTAAGGTCTTTCACGGGTACCACCACTAAGAAGCGTGAGTAATGGTCCACGATGGTTAAGGCATAGACATAGCCAGACCGGCTTGGTGACAACTTGACGTGGTCTAATGCGACTAGCTCGAGTGGTTGCTTGGTTACTATGGACTGGAGTGGAGCTCTCTGGTTCTGTTGATCCTTTCTTCTGAGGTTGCACGGTCCGCATTTTCTACACCAATCTTCAATTGATTTCCTCATGCCAACCCAGTAGAATCTTTCTCTTAAGAGCACTTCCAACTTTTTCCAACCAAAATGACCTGCACCGTCGTGGTAAGCTTCCAGAACCATCTTGACGTCTCTCTTGGGCACGATGATCTGCCAGACCAACTCATGTGTTTTTGGATTGGTGTGCCTTCTACAGAGCTTCCCTTGGTACAGGAACAATTTACCTCTCTCTTTCCAGAGATGTTGTGTCTCAGCTGGGGCATTCTGATTAGGGTATGCACCTTGTTGTGTAAGCAGTTCTTTCACTAGCTTCACAGCTGGATCGCTGTCTTGTGTGTCAGCCCATCCGTGGTGTGCTAATGGGTTGAGAGTTGCCTGCTGTTGTTTTTGGTAGACACTCGGTTGATACTGTCCCACCTTAGGACAGTGAAAGGCCGGCAGCTCAATTTCTTCCAGTCCCTCCGGTTCCTCTTCCACGTTCCCCGAGTGTGGCATCCGGGATAAGACATCTGCATTCCCATTCTTGTGGCCTTCCCTGTACTTGATGACAAAGTTGTAGTTTGACAGTCGGGCTATCCACCGCTGTTCCAGTGCACCTAATTTTGCCGAGTCCAGGTGGGTCAACGGATTGTTGTCAGTAAAGATGGTAAATTCTGCAGCTGCCAGGTAGTGTTTGAAACGCTCTGTTACAGCCCAAACTACTGCCAGTAGTTCTAACTTGAAGGAGCTGTAATTCTCTGGGTTTCTTTCTGTAGGCCGGAGCTTCCTGCTTGCAAAGGCAATAACTTTCTCCTTGCCTTCCTGCTTTTGAGACAATACTGCTCCCAGTCCTACGTTGCTGGCATCCGTGTACAAAATGAAGGGTTGATGGTAATCTGGATATGCCAGGATCTCTTCTCCTGTCAGTGCCCACTTCAACTTCTTAAAGGACTCTTCTCTCTCATCACTCCACTGGAAAGGAGGATTTCGGGCTGCAGACTTCTTTGACTGTCCTACCAGGATGTCTTGTAGGGGAGCTGCTAGCTTCGTGAACCCTTTTATAAATCTTCTATAGTAGCCCACCAGTCCCAGGAATTGCCTCACCTCTTTCACGCTGGTGGGTCTTGACCAATCTCTGATCACGGTAACTTTTTCAGGATCTGGTGCTACCCCTTCTGAGCTCACGACATGTCCCAGGTACTGTACCCTTGGCTTTAGAAGGTGACACTTGGATGGCTTGATTTTCATGCCGTATCCGGATAAGGCTTCAAACACTTCTGCCAGGTCTTGTAGATGCTGTTCATAGCTCTTGGAGTAGACTATGACGTCATCCAGGTACAGGAGGACAGTTTCAAAGTTCTTATGTCCTAGGCAGCACTCCATCAGTCGCTGGAAGGTTCCAGGTGCGTTGCAGAGTCCAAACGGCATACAATTGAACTCACAGAGGCCCATCGGCGTGGTGAACGCTGTCTTCTCCTTGTCAGCCTCTGCCACAGGAACTTGCCAATACCCACTAGTCAGATCTAGGGTGGAAAAGTAAGTAGCGGATTTTAATGCAGCCAATGACTCTTCTATCCTAGGTAATGGGTATGCATCCTTGTGTGTAATGCGGTTGATCTGTCGGTAGTCTACACACATCCTCATGGTCCCATCTTTTTTCTTAACTAGCACTAGTGGGGCTGCCCAGGGGCTACAACTGTCTCTTATTACCCCTGCTTCTTTCATTTCTTTGAGCATGTCTTTGGCGCATTGGTAGTGAGCCGGTGGTACTGGTCTATACCTCTCCTTTATGGGTGGATGGTTACCTGTGGGTATAGTGTGCTCTACCCCTTTGATCTGCCCAAAGTCTAATGGGTGTTTGCTGAATATTTGTTCATATTCTTTCACTACCCTGTATACTCCATGCTTTTGATGGGAGGGTGTAGAATCGGTACCTACATGTAGCTTTTGGCACCAATCCTCCAGCTTTCCCTCTGAGCCTTTGTCCTCCGACTGATTTGATGGCTTCAAGGGCTCAACGGTGGTGATGGCGTTGTTATCAACCGTATATAGCTTAGCCATGGTAGCATACTTAGGTAGGGTGACCTCATCTTCCCCACAATTTAGAAGGCGTATTGGCACTCTTCCCCGATGTACCTCAACTATTCCTCTGGCCGTCAATACAGTGGGCCTACTGTCTGAGTACACGGGTTCTACCAGGGCCTGATAGTCTCGCCCTCTGATGCCTAATGCGGCTCTCCACCAGACCAGCATTTCAGTTTTGGGAGGAATTACAATAGGTATTGGGTCACTTACCCTTGCACTGCCAATTTCACCTCCTGACATTTCTACCTGCTGCTTCAGCATCAAGGCTTTAATTTCCTTCTGCAGGAGTCTCTGTTGCCCAGGTTTGGCAGTCTCGACGATCTGCTGCAAGACAGTAATTACCTCTGCAAAACAATTTTCAATTACATTCATTCCTAGCAGCATAGTTGGTTCACGTTCTCGTCGGTCAACATCAACAATGATAATACCTTGGTTCTGCAATTCTACTCTCCCAATCTTAATGGTCATTTCTCTGAAACCAACCTGTGGTACTAATTCACCATTGCTAGCCCATATATTCAATGCAACATTAGATGGACCACTGCTAACGTCTGAATCAGCCCAGTACCTCTTATAAAGGACATGCGGAATTGATGATATTTGGGAACCAGTGTCCAGCAAGGCGTTGAGCGGAATGCCATCCAGCACGATGGGGATGACTGGACGTCCCCCCACATACTTGTCGTGCCAGGGTGAAGGACCTTGAGAGTTCATTCCTGAGGAGCGGCCCGCCTCCCCAGGGGATCCCCATTTAAAGCACATTCACGGGCAAAGTGACCTGGCTCATTGCAACGGCGGCAAATGGGCTGTCCATCCGGCTGGTAGCGGTCGCTGGGTCGTCCTCTCGTCGCTTGGTATCTCCTAGGCCTCATCCATGGGACATCCTCCTTGCTGGTCGCCAGCTCAATCTTGGGTGCAGACTTGGATCCACGCAGCTCCTGGACGATTCTAGCCATGGAAGCAACAGTGTCTGTCAGGGCATCAAGCCTTTGATGGAGAGTCTCAGTGATGGGCTCCAGGTGGTTAGCAGCAGCCGCTGACATGGCCGATGTCACCGGCACTACTGGCTGCTGGGGTGCCACTGTAAGGTGTTGAACAGAGTCTATATCCTGCGGCTCCTCCACCTGCTGGAGGCGGATGGCTCTATCCTTTAGCTGGGCAAATGTTAGTCCTGGATCCTGGATCACCATCATGCTCAGTTGTCCCCTGTGGGAAGGGGATGAGAGTCCATCCAGGAATTGGTCTATCAGCAGCTTATCTGCTCCAGGGGCTAAGGCAGGTTCTGCTAATTTAAGTGCTCTGAGCGCCTCCTGCAAGTTTAAGGCAAAGTCTCTTGCGCTTTCTCTAGGTTTTTGCTTGCATCCAAAGAACCTCATTTTAGCCCGGCTGCCAGCAGTGGATTCAAAAGCTGCTTTTAGTCCAGCTATTATATGCTCTACAGTGTCCTTTGCATCGTCCGGCCAGGATGTAGCCTCCCGCTGGGCATTGCCAGTTAACTGTCCCATAAGCATACCAACACGCTGAGCTTCTGTCAGGGGGTACATGCTGTAGTAGATTTTTAGCTTTCCGATAAAGTCATTAAGTGTGTTGGGCTCACCTGAGTACTGCGGCAGCCACACTGCACCCGGGGTGTACGGCATCAGGAACGGCATGATAGGTGCCGCTGCACCGCCGGGTACAACAGCGTCTCCCTGCTGCGACATCTTTGCGCCCCCTTAGTTAATTTCACCAGTCTTCTTGACAGCAAGCCTGGGACACTTTTCTGCGTTTTCGTTCGGGTCGCAGCACCGAGCGCACCTCCTCTGCAAGCGGTGGGCGGAGTCTTAGTCTAGGCGCGATGTTTTCCCGCGCGTAGCAGCTAATGGCGCGATTAAAGATGGCGCCTGGAAAATTTTACCAATGATGTTTTTGGATTTTTCCAGGTATCTTTGCAAAGTTTAAAGTCCGTTCTTTGTTGCAACAATTCACAGTGCAAGTCTTTTATGCGATGCAATAAGTCTTTACAGGCACACGTCACCCGGGTTGCAACCGGGTCCAGTCCGCATCCTGTTCGTGACGCCAAAGTTGTGTCGCCAAGGGTTAAGGGGATACCCAGAACCGGGCCAAGGGGTTGCTTCTGGAAAGGGGATCACGGTGTCGTGACCCGGTCTGTGCTCCCTGGTTCCACAATAAAAAGGGGGGTTATGTTCGTGACACCACCCGTGGAATGTGATCAGAGATGACCACCGCTGCTGCAGAACCTCCGGGGGTGATGGAAAGCAGCTTGAGATGGGACAGCTCCCCACGGGTAGAGCCTTTTCCCCGGGGCAGTGTGATAGTAGTCTATGGGGGGAGTGCAGGACACGAGCACAATAAACAGGCAGACTCACGGTTTTGCAGTTTCTTTGTCCTTTACTGATGATGGTATTCAGCAGAGTACTGTCCACGGAGTCTGTGAGGGGTTCAGGGTTTCTCCCACCCAGCCGGGCCGTTTTGGCTTCCTTGCCTGCACTGTGTGTCTGTGGCCCTGCTGCTGTGTGAACTATGCAGCTGGCTCTGCTCTGCTCTGCTCCTAGGTACCGACCTGACAGGCAACTCGAGTCCTTACTAGTATGTTCCTGAACTCTGCGTTTGTTGCATGTGTCTGTGGTACAGGTGAAAGATCTGGAATCTTCACTTCTCTGGTGGTAACTGTGCAGTATGTAACCTGCAGTCTCGGATCCAGCATCCGTTCTGTGTGCTCCACTGGGATGAGCTCAGCAATGCTCTGTCTCCCAGGAATGTTCCTCTGTGTACGCTTTCTCCTTTCCTCAGACCCTCAGCTAGGCCTGGAATTGGTCAGTGGATCCTGAGGTGAGCTAAAGCCAGCTTCCAACCTGCAGAGATCCTTTCTCCTCAGTGCTCTGCACTGAACTTCCAAACTGAAACTACTGACCATTTCCTCCCCCCACCAGAATATACAGGGAAGCAGCTTGGTCTCCCCCTTCTGGCCAGGAGGTCTTGGTGTTGTGTGTGGGGAGTTAACCCTTTGTGTGGCAACCCTGGGGTGCCACACCCTACTTACTCATGGTAAAATATCACTGTAGCATGAACTTTTTACATTTTCCATAAATTTCACCAGAAAGCCAAATATCCCTAACTTTTCGTGAGCAGTGTGCATGATGGAACGTGAGTAAAAATCGCATTCAGGTCCATTAAGAGTACACGGAAGCACAAATTTATATGCTACAAGCATAAAATGTCATACATGTCTACTCTGAGAATTACAGGTTCTAAATTATGTAACAGTAAATAGCAATAACTATACCCAAATATGTTATTATAAAAAAAATCCATTTTGTCTTTAAAATGAAAGGCTAATAAAACTCTACTCATACATGCAAAATACACGGGCAATATATAAAAGTATATAGCACATGACAGATGAAGCTTCTTACACATTAAGGATGTGAAATTAGGGTCTTTTGTTAGTCCTCAAGTTCCTGTACCAGACTCATTAAAGGGTCTAGACACACTAGAAAGCTTTTTGTGAATTGGGAGAGGAACCCATGTTCCCTTATCCAAAAAGCAGGAACTGAAGCATCCTTTAACTCTGACAAATACAATACACAAGGGTGTCTCTGTAGTAGCCCCAGGCCATGGACATTGCCACAGTCAAATGTAGACTGAATCAGAAACTTGAAATCACCTTGTCCCTTTCAACTCCTAATGTTCCTAAATGAAGCAGGTAGACTTGTATTGTCCTCCAATACACAAGAGCAGCGCTGAATGGCAGCAAGCCGAGAGGGACATGTGGACTTGAGAAATCCTGTTTCTGTAGGCTAAACCCCCACTGGGACAGATTTTTCAATGCTCAACCTGGGAAAATTGCTTAAAAAGACCATTAAAAACTTAGACATCCTAGACATTTCTTGAACTATATGCAACCAAGTATATCCATAAGCCATCACCTTATTTCTCCTGGCCTGTTTTTTGTTTTTTTTTTCAATCAGTTTTTATTCATTTCAATGTCTTGAAAGTCACCATTAGAAAAGCAGCAATAACTTAATTGCATAATAAAAAGATTTTCATATAACACCCATATTATGTAATTGAAGATTTAATAGATTATTCTTGTTGAAAATATTATATATATTATATATATATATATATATATATATATATATATATATATATATATATATATATATATATATATATATATATATATATATATATATATATATATATATATATATATATATATATATATATATATATATATATATATATATATATATATACACATACATATACATACATACATATACATACACACACACACGTATAAATAAATACTGCATTTATGCAGTTTGGGTTATATCAGAATTCATTCTAAAGAATAGGTAAATAGGTACATAATGTGCTTCAATAATGGAGGGAAAATGGCTTCTTTGAAGCCCAGAAGACCATCATTGCTGCAGCCGAGCAAGTTCTTTTTTACTCAGCTAATGGGACAGGATATCTGCGATGTGTGACATCCTGTATGCTCATTAGGACAGCACTTTTTTTTTTCTGAAACTGGTTCAGCGTAGAACAAATATATTTTCTTTTACAGACAATTCAACATCCATTTATTTTTTGGGGGAAAAAAAAAAAAGTTTCAACTATAGAGAAACATAGGCATTGGGTTAAAAATGTAAAATATACTGATAGTCAGGATTCAGGACTTACAATGTGTCTATATGTTACAGACTTAAAGCTATAGATTGCTATACCAATTTACTAAGAGCCAACACTATTGAGTGTGCAGGTACATATGGGACCAGGGGACAGATTTGCCGTTGGGCTATGTGAGCCGATCTGACAGTGGGCTTCATTGTTTGCGACATTCAATAGTACCAGCAACCTCAGGTCATCACTTTCTGGGGGTGCAGCAAGGGACTGTCAGACCGTACGGCAGCGAGGGACTGTCAGACCGTACTCTGGGGGGGGGGGGGCAGCGAGGGACTGTCAGACCGTACTCTGGGGGGGGGGGCAGCGAGGGACTGTCAGACCGTACTCTGGGGGGGGGGGCGTTTTGCAGGTACTATTTAATGAAGCTGCCAGTTGGGGTCCTGTGAGGCGTCGATTTTTCAAAACTAGAGACTCTAATGTACTTGTCTTGTTGCTCAGTTGTGCAGCAGGGCCTCCCACTTCTCTTTCTACTCTGGTTAGAGCCTGCTTGTGCTCTCCTCTGAAGGGAGTAGTACACACTGTTGTAAGAAATCTTCAGTTTCTTGGCAATTTCTCGCATGGAATATTCTATATTTCTAAGAACAAGAATAGTCTGTCGAGCTTCACATGAAAGTTCTCTTTTTCTAGCTGTTTTGAGAGTTTAATGGACGCAACAAATGTAATGCTCCAAATTCTCAACTAGCTCAAAGGAAGTTCAGTTTTATAGCTTCTCTAATCAGCAAAACTGTTTTCAGCTGTGCTAACATACTTGCACAAGGGTTTTCAAGGGATTTCTAAACATCCATTAGCCTTCTAACACAGTTGTACCATTAGAACACTGGAGTGGTGGTCGTTGGAAATGGGCCTCTATACACCTATTATATTACATTAAAAACTAGACGTTTGCAGCTAGAATAGTCATTTACCACATTAACAATATATAGAGTGTATTTCTGTTTAACTTAATGTTAACTTAATTGAAAAAAATTTCCTTTTCTTTCAAAAATAAGGAAATATCTAAGTGACCCTAAGCTTTTGAACTGTATGGTGTGATAAAGATTAATGCCTGAAAATCTAGAATGCCACTCAAATAGAACTTATTTAGACTAAGACATTAACTTGAATAGTATTGCTCCTACTGCAGCAAAATACAAGACCAAATAATATTTCGTAATCCAATCAAAATAAGGAGCAGGTTGATAGCCCACTGCAAACTATTTTCATTGTCTGACACATGTCAAACATGTGTTTTCAAATGCCAGGTCTAAATTTCAATACAAGTCCGAACATGTACAGGAACATCGTGTCTAAGAGGAGTCAATAGGTCATCGTGCTTTAAAGAAGCATTTAAGGAAAGATATCCAAGTCAATATTCACATGTATAACTAGACTTTCATTTTCTTGATCAACAGCCAATTGTGGTCATGGTATTTAACCAATAAGGAGCACATACACTTTAAAATGTTGAGAAGGTACTTTGAAACATGACCCAGTGTCTCATCCATGTTGAATAAAAGCACTCTTTACTTCACATCATTAAAAAACCAACATCGGTCATGCAATATTAATTGCAGTAGTTGTGTCTTACATGTTTCATGCCCTGCAAGGCTCTTAATCATAGACAGTCTGATGTCCATGATTAAGAGCCTCAGAGCTTGAAACATATAAGGGTACTTGCACACGCATTGTGCGGCATCAGTTGCAATCCGCTGCCTTGAGGAATTACAGTAACCGTTGCAGGAATCAGTTTATTCCTCATAGGATTCTATTAAGAGTGGATTGCAACGGATAGTCTTGGGATCCATTAAAGGGCATAATGATTGTCTATGGTGCTGGATTCCATCTGTCTCGCTCTCCTAAAAGAACGCAACACGTTATTTCACAGGAATCCATGGCCTTTATTATCACACTATTTACAACGCATCAGTCACATGCGTCACACAACGCATTGTGATGGATGCCGCACAACGCAAGTGTGAAAGTACTCTAAGACACACCTATTGCAAGTAATATTGCATGACCGATGTTGGTTTTATAATAATGTGAACTAAAAGACTGCTTTTATTCAACATGCATGAGATGCTGGATCATGTTTTAAAGTACCTTCTGAACTATCATGCACCCTTGGAAAAGGACCCTACCGTGCACCATCCTGGATTAAAAACCCAAATGCTTCATATTATGGGTGAGCTAAAGGTTTTTTGCTTGTTTGGTACTTTAAAATGTTGGTATACTGAGCTATTCCTCCTAAATCCCTGAACATTCATGCATCCTCATTCAAGGATAGGGTAGTAAGCAGAAAATTTGAAGGTGTTTGGCTTATTTCTTATTGTATCAAAGGATCGAGTATGTTAATATGCATATACATCAATTAACATGAGTGTACAGCGCAAAGGGAAATAACTTCTTGCACAAGACTTTATCCGGCATTAGTGGCCAGTATGTTCAGCAATCAAGCACATTTATAAAAAGGGACAAATTCCACATTTTGCTAATTATTATATTTTTTTGGAATGGGAATTTGAATGAGGTTTTTGGATCTGACATAACAAATAGTGAACACTTTATATAAAGCTGGCAGTTATTAGTACATGGCCAACTTAACTAAAAGCAGTGAGGAAGAGTGGAGCTCTAGTAGGGTATAGACATTTGGCCAGTGACTTGGAGTACATCAAAGATGACACTATTTGTGTATATAGACTTAAATGACACTAATTAATTTTCACACTAGCAAATTGTGTAGCAGCAGACTTTACTGAATCCTTTGATATTTGCCTATATGCAGTTCTGTGTAAGCACAACCAACCTGTAACCAACTCCCAAACGTTCTTTTTCTTCCTCTTGTACTCGCATGGCTCGCTCATGGAAGGTCTGTTCATTAGTCATTCTCCAGGGTATTCTAAGTGCAGAACAATGTCCCTGATCTTTACATTTAACACTTTAGAAATGGTAGATCTAAAATGACTCGTTAATCAGCAAATTGATGTGTTGTCAAATGCACCTTTATGATGGTGCACAAAGTACTGGGACATCAATATATGCTCACAATGTAAATTTGGTAGGCTGTAAAGTGATTTCTTAGGTGCAGTTAAATAGTAAATTGCCAATTTATAGTTGGATCCATCTGGATCAAAAGTACTTTTAGAGAATTTGTTGTAAAGGGCAGCAAGTTGGCTCAGTGGTTAGCCCTGTAGCATTCCACTGTGTTCAAAACCCACCAAGGGCACCACTTGCAAGGAATTTGTTTGTTTTTCCCATTTTTGTATAGGTTCTCACAATATTCCAAAGATGGGAGGATTTATCTTGTCCCCTATATGGGGATAAAGCACTGTGGAAATTATTGGTGCTATAGGAGTAAAATAAATAGTGCACATGGAAAGGAGTCTGTATGGTGACACCTTGCCCTGAGGTCCTGAGCTTCACAGGACTATATGTGCCAAATATAATATACACTGTAGTCTTGTTCCATAGATCGAGGTATTCTTCCTTTATAATCTAGAAAAATATTCTATATGTGTCTGTTCTAGATCGTAGTTACTGTATAGGACATATTGTATTTGAATTGACCAAATAATAGTGCCAACACATCAAAATGGCATTGTGATCACACAGTTCAACGCAAATATGTGTTAGAAAAACAAGGTCAGTGTAAAACAATATAGCAAAGCAACATTAGTACTGCACCACAGTAACCAATGCGCTAGATATTATCTCCCAATAATATAACACTTGCATCCTTTCAAAGCGTACATCCGGTATTTTAATATGGATGGTCTAGCCTGAGGATAGGTCATCAAAACCAGATCGTGAGGGTACAATATACAGCATCCAACAATCAGATATTACTTTTATGGAACGGAAAAGCACAGCTTTGTCAACTACATAGTGGCTCCAAATCCACCCCTATTCATTTGAAAAGGAGTGGATGTGCTACAAGGGACTGCTGATAAGCCTTTGGCTTTACCTAGAAAGAAACAAGATAGGATGATGAAACTTATGTCAACACACTTACATTGGTGTTCAAAATTCTGTAAGCCTAGCAAAAAGAAGGATTTTGGTTGTGCCACAAATGAGGCATCCGTAGCAGCCATGGCATCAGAAATCGTGTAAAATTTGGTACCCTTGAGGTGTTTCTTCAGCCTTAGAAACAGATTATAGTCTGAGGGAGCTTGAGCTGGTGAATAAAAGGTGGGTGGTTAACTAGCTGGAAGCCCAGCTCTACCAGTTTTGCCGTGGTTGCTTGTGCAGTGTGAGTGGAGGCGTTGTCTTGCAGGAACAAGATTCCTTTGGAGAGCTTGCCGCACCTTTTGGCCTTCAGAGCTGCAGTCAATTGGTCCAAAAGTTCAATGTAATACCTTGCATTGATGGTGCAACCCTTTTGAAGGCAGTCCACTAGCAGCACGCCCTCCTTATCCCAGAACACAGACGGCATCACCTTAGTGGTTTAGTTTTGAATCCTGCATTTCTTTGAATGAAAAACACTGTGCCTCCACTCTTGACTGCTCCTTGTTTTCAGAGTCATACAAATAAATCCAGGTGTCTCATCCATAGTGACCAGTCAATCCAGGAAGTTCTGATGAGTCCAAAAATGCTGACAAATGGACCGGGACGTTTTCACTCGCATGTTATTCTGATCTGTTGTCAAACATTTAGGGACCCACTTTGCAGATAGCTTCATCATGTCCAAATGTTCATGGATGACGACACAAACACGTTCATGGGAAATCCCCATGTCGTCTGCTATTGATTTACCTGAAATTAGTCAATTCTCCAGTATGAGGTTGTGCACAGCATCAATGATCTTTGGAACAACAACCACTCTCGGTCGTCCAGAACGTTCCTCATCATTGGGGCTGAAGTGACTCTTTTTAAATTTGGCAAGCCAGTTCTTAACTGTGGCATATGAAGGGCATTGAAACCCCAATGTCTGCAAACATATCATGAATATCCTTTGCGGACTTTCCTTGCAGAAACAAGAATTTTATCACTCCTCTGCTATCAGTTGCTGTGAATATTGCATTAGACTACGCCATTTTGCTTTCCCATGTGCGTAGAACACTGTTGCCATAAGCAACAAACACAAATTTTTGAAAACATATTAGACACGCAAGGCTTTCATGTGATATACAGTGCCTTGTGAAAGTATTCGGCCCCCTTGCACTTTTCAACCTTTTCCCCCCCATTTCAGGCTTCAAACAAAGATACAATTTTTAATGTTATGGTGAAGAATCAACAACAAGTGGGACACAATTGTGAAGTTGAACGATATTCATTGCTTATGTTAAACTTTTGTAAAAAAATAAATAACTGAAAATTGGGGCGTGCAATATTAATACTTTGTAGCGTCACCTTTTGCTGCAATTACAGCTGCAAGTCTATTTGGGTATGTCTATCAGTTTTGCACATCAAGAGACTAAAAATTCTTGCCTTTTCTTCCTTTGCAAATAGCTCGAGCTGAGTGAGGTTGGACGGAGAGCGATTGTGAACAGCAGTTTTCAGCTCTTTCCACACATTCGATTGGATTCAGGTCTGGACTTTGACTTGGCTATTCTAAACACCTTGATATGTTTATTTGTGAACCATTCCATTGTAGATTTTGCTTTAGGTTTTGGATCATTGTCTTGTTGGAAGACAAATCTCCGTCCCAGTCTCAGGTCTTTTGCAGACTCCAACAGGTTTTCTTCAAGAATGGTCTTGTATTTGGCTCCATCTTCCCATCAATTTTAATAATCTTCCCCCCCTTCTGTCCATGCTGAAGAAAAGCAGGCCCAAACCATGATGATGCCACCATGTTTGACAGTGGGGATGGTGTGTTCAGGATGATGAGCTGTGTTGATTTTACGCCAAACATATCGTTTGGCATTATGCCCAAATAGTTCGATTTTGGTTTCATCTGACCAGAGCACCTTCTTCTATATGTTTTGTGTGTCTCTCAGGTGGCTTGTGGCAAACCTTAAAACACTTTTTATGGATATCTTTGAGAAATGGCTCTTTGCCACTCTTCCATAAAAGGCCAGATTTGTGCAGAATCAGATTGTTGTCCTGTGGACAGACTCTCCCACCTCAGATGTAGATCTCTGCAGTTCATCCAGAGTGTTCATGGGCCTCTTGGCTGTATCTTTGATCAGTCTTTTTGTTTGAGATGAAAGTTTGGATGGACGGCCGGGACTTTGTAGATTTACAGTGGTATGATACTTCTTCCATTTCAATATGATCGCTCCTTGGGATGTTTAAAGTTTTGGAAATCTTTTTGTATCCAAACCTGGCTTTAAACTTCTCCACAACAGTATCACTGACCTGCCTGTTGTGTTCCTTGGTCTTCATGATGCTATCTGCGCTTTAAACAGAACACAAACTATCACAGATCAGGTGCATTTATACGGAGACTTGATTACACACAGGTGGCTTATATTTATCATCAGTCATTTAGGACAACATTGGATCATTCAGAGATCCTCAATGAACTCCTGGATTGATTTTTCTGCACTGAAAGTAAAAGGGGCCGAATAATATTGCACGCCCCACTTTTCAGTTTTTTATTATTTACAAAAGTTTAACATAAGCAATACATTTTGTTCAACTTCACAATTGTGTCCCACTTGTTGATTCTTCAACAAAAAGTTAAGATTTTTTACCTTTATGTTTTAAGCCTGAAATGTGGGAAATTGTTGAAAAGTTCAAAGGGGGCCGAATACTTTCGCAAGTACTACCACAGAAACAAACAAAAAAAAAAATCACAAAGCCAAATACTTTTCAGCAGCCCCTCATATACCCAGCTACTATGCAGTTGATGGAGCTTTGCAGCTCTGCAACTGATAACATCCAGCAGTCACAGGCACCTAAAGTATCTGATCAGCGGGGGTGCCAGTTAACGAACCCCCACTAATTTGGTTTTGATGACCTGTTCTAAGGATAGGTCATCAAAATTCAATTACTGGACAACACCTTTAAGCAGCAATGCACATCCTAATCTAAGTGAACAGGTAAATCGTGTTGTGCTACATGAGTCCTTGGTAAAGGGTTCAGAAAGTCAAGCCAAATAAAATAGAGGGACAACTTGTGCACATCCATGAATGCAAATTAATGTAAGTGCACTTTTTCCATGATGTAAATAGTTTAATATAAAGTAATTCCATTACAAGTTGAGCATTATCAATCATGGTAGGGAATGGACAATTTTTCAAAACCTTTTATTCAAACCCCCTTTTAGCATAGATTTAGCAAACAAAGCAGGTAGAAAGACAACACTTATAAAATCCCACTCATCGCTATAAGGCCAGGGCCACACGGGGGACTACTGCGATCCTCGCATGACACTCTGTTCACGCTGGCAGCACAGTGGGAGCAGAGTGTCATGCGAGTGTCACTGCGACTGAGGTCCAATCTTGCGATCGGACCACAGCTGCGTGGGGCGGGGGCACTTAGAAGGGGAGGGAGGGATCTCTTTCTCTCCTCAGTTTCCAGCGATTGCCATTCTCGCCATGTGTCGCGGGCGGGGAGGGGATGTTGCGCTCACCACGCTCGGGTCCGGCGCTGCTGCTGCTTCGCTTGCTGCTCGGTGGCTCGAGCGGTGGGCCGGATCCAGGGACTCGAGTGGCGCTCCTCGCCCGTGAGTGAGAAGGGGAATGGTTTTGGGGATTTATTGTCCGTGACGCCACCCACGGTTGTGGTGAGGTTGTGACACCACCGCTGCTCTGGACGGGATCCCGGGAGCGATGACAGGGAGCAGCTTGGATGTTGTTTTTCCCCTCCATGGGTAGGGGGGGGGGGGGGTCGGTTGTCCCGGGGCCCGGTGAGGGAGGAATGGCAGGTGGGTTACGGGGTCTGGTGAGGTGCAGGGTCGCGGGGGCAGCGCGGTGCCGCACGGCACGGTGGTACTCACTCAGCCAATGATGAATGCAAAGTCTCCTCTCCGGTAAAACAAACGCCTGGATGGACGGGTCCCACAGACGGCTGCGGTGGTTCTTCTCCCGGTAGGTTGGTGGTGACTGCCTTTCCCTGCACCTGTGTTATGTTCTCGGTTCTGGTGGCTTCCCACCGGTAACCCGCTCCCCAGCTTGGATGGATGCTGAGGGAGCCCCTTTTGCCCGCAGGCGCTGGCCCTGGGAACTGTAGCCTTGGCGGTGACTATTTCCCTTCACGGTTTGAGCGGTTGCCTTCAAATCGGGTCTTGATTGCTGGGAAACCCCGAAGGTTCCCTTCGCTAATGGATTTGACCGGTTTTACAGCGACTCCAATTCTGGTTGGGGTCCGTAGGCCCTGCCGAATGGTACTGGCTTCTCTTCGCTCCCCGATCCGGTACCGGCGGGCCACCGCCCGTCCCCGGTCCTTACGGTTCATGTCAAATCAGCCCCTCCTGCAGACGGTCACCACCGTCTGCCAACCTTGCTGTATGTGCCCTGGCCACGCACCCGGACACGGTCAGTCTGCTCCGCTACCACTTCACTCCTCCACTCCCCAAACTGAACTCTAAACTCAACTGCCTTACTTTTCCCGCCTCCAGGACTGTGAACTCCTCGGTGGGTGGGGCCAACCGCCTGGCTCCACCCCCTGGTGTGGACATCAGCCCCTGGAGGGAGGCAACAAGGATTTTTGTCTGACCTTGATGTGCCTAGCCGGGGTGTGGGGTGTGTTGTTGCAGTACCTGTGGCGTCCTGGCTTGTCCAGGGTACCACACATGCACTCGCGGTACACCGGTGTACTGCGAGTGCAGTGCGATTTGTCATAGACTTGAATGGGTGCGATTGTTTTCTCGGTCCGATTAGGGCTGAGAAAATAATCTCTCATGGGTGCTGGCACATAGGCTAATTATTGGTTCGAATGGAATGCGATGTTTTAGTGCATAAGATTGACCAAATGAAAGCTTTAATGTCCAACCACCACAACCCCTCCAGATAACAGACCCATGCCCTTCAAGCCCCCCCATTCCCTTCCTCCTCTTCTCACCAAATTATACATCACCACTTATGCTCTTGACTGCATCTCATTGCACCTCCCTGCTTATCTCAGTCCTAAGCAATCTCGTCAACTTATAACAGGTCTGTAACCAAAACACTGCATTGGCTTTTTCAACTGGTAGATTTTTGCATCCTGATTACAGGAAAAATTAAAAATAAAAAATAAAAAAAAATCCATCAAGTTCGGTTTTCTTGCAAAGTTGTGCTTTTTGGTATACAGCTGCTGAATTTTTAATAAAACAGCAGGACCACATTAATAACTGGTACTTTTGTTCGGTCGATGTTAAAGGTTTCAATAGCTGAAATAAAAAAGGACTAACCCTAACCTATAATCGGCTTTTCGTCCAGTAGATCATAGGCTGCATACCAGATACTGTGTACATGCATGTGTGAACAGTGACCTATGCAAGCCACAAGTGTGCAATTTTACCATCTCCCTTTGCACCTGTGATGTCTCCATTTAATGGAGGTCTTGCTGCATCCTGGCGGTGCATTAGTCTTTTTGGCCTTGGGAAGTTTACATCATCTGCCATTAGTCTGAGTTTTCGTCCAGTAGATTACAGCAGTGAACTACCAATACAACATCCACTACTTAATTTGGATGATATCAGGTTAGATGAAGAAGATGCAGTATCAGCACAGGAAGATTCTGACTCTTAAATTTCTATGCATCAGGAGCCTCAACTTTTTTCTCAGAACTAGTGAAATGACCTTGGTAGAGATTTGGGCCTTTCCAAAGATGATGCTGAATAGTTGGTACCAAGACTCAAGAAGAAACAGTCACAGGTGACAGACAGTCATGTGGTTTCTGGCCATAGAAGGTCACAGCTTCTGGCTGCGCAGAATGCTCCCTGACTTTCCATTGTTCCTGCTGTCAGTATTTATTGGTATAGGTAGCTTTCCTGCTGGATTCATCTCTCCCACCTTTTGGAGCCAGCAGGAGCTGATCATCAGTATTGTTTTGGTGTTTAAATAACTCTTCCTTCCTTGGACTGGTGCTGATGATGATATTCAGTTAATTCAAGCCTTGGTTGCAAGCAGATGGCTTGTACTCCTCTGTGTATCATTGCTGAAAACTTTGCTGAAGTTCTACCCAAATCATCTGTAGATAAGTAGTTCATACATTCCCCTCTCTCGTCGTGTCTCTGTAGAGCCCCTGAAGGCCTCATGGTGCTACAAGGTTCAGCATCCCCACAAGGATGCAGGGCCTACCCCCTTAGGGGCCCGGAGATCCAGTGCCGGTAACACCAAAAACCCAGGTAATCACAGTTTTCCTCAACAATTCCCCCATACAATGGTACTTCGCTAGGGTCAGACCAACGGATGGCCGCCTAGAGGTGGAGCCAGACCAGTCTACTAGTTGACCAGGTGGGAGGGGCAGACTGTGGAGAGTAGTCAGTACAGTGCAGAGTGAGCAGGTTGACAAACCACCAGATGGGGACCTTCAGTTTCTCTATGCCACGGAGACCCACTTACCAGAGACAGGTGCAGGGGAAGAGGGTACCAGAGAACCAAACTGGCACTGAAATGAAGGACCTGGAGGTGAAACCAGCCGGCCTCGGGCAACCAGTTATTACCAGCCAGCTGTGAATAAAACCAGTTGCACTAAACTTTGGTGTGGACTCGCTTCTTCTAGCACCAGTCACAACACTTATCCACTGGAGCCCGGCCCTGCTTCCAGAGGGCCTACCATCCGAGCTACAAATAACACCGGCTCCAGCAGTGACATTCTGCAGCGGCGGCTCCATACCTCTAGCCGCAACAACGCAAGTGGCATCACATATGAACATGAATCTACCCCCTTGTAAATATATCCCCATTACAAAAAGGGCCCAGGGCATGGAACCTGGCAGCAGCCACCACCGTGACATCCCCCAAGAGAGACATTGCCCGGGACAGAGTACCCCATTATCCCTGGGTGCTACATCTCCTCATTGTGTCTTCCAGTGTCTAGTGAGGTTGGTGAAAAGCTCATCCCATCAGTTCCATATTTAGGGCCCAGCACTAGGGATACCTAGCGTCAGGTATCCGGCTTGGCGCATAGGTGTGGAACCCATCTAGGGTGGTGAGGACCCGAGGGACCAGCAATATGTTTATTCTGGGGTCACCATCCTCCCCTTCTCCAGACACAGGGCTTCCCTTCCCTTCCCTTGGTACTTCCCTGTACCTAGCATGACAAACACCTTCTGTCACCCGGAACATTGTTTTTATGGTACAGGCATGGGTAGAGAATGTCTAGTTTTATTCTAAATATGGGAATCTGGTTTATTGTAGTGATGTCCCTAGGCTCATAAAGTAATTTGAAATAGAATAAGAATCATCCCAATGGCGCTTATACACAGTGTCCACCCATATCCTGTCCACCGCCATTAACTTGAGAACGGCGGCAGCTATAGGCATAGAAGTGGTGTCTAGGTATAGTAAAGTAGCCATGCGCTACGCAATGAAACCACCTATAGCGCCACCTGGTGGAAAACAACGGAGTTAGGATTTTTATTTCGAAAACAGAAATAACTAGAGAAAAACAGTGAATTACAAAGTTGTAGGGCATCATCAATTCTATATGAATCGACACCTTGCATACAGAAATGCTATGAAATGAAACCCATGACCCAGCCAAAACATTGAATGCTGGTCACGCATATGGCGCGCATTTAACTTTGACGCTCAAAGTGGCCACAGTCAAATGCAATGCACATCTATACTCTGGACAGCATACTGTATCTTGCTGCACGTTGTGCAATAGGATAGGTGACACGTTTACACAAGCATCTGTGATACGTCGCCGTAGGTCCTGCAATGTTGGTGGAGGGGTCGCATACACCTGCTGTTTGATGTGAGTTCACAGAAATAAGTCCAATGGGGTAAGGTCAGGTGAGCGTGGAGGCCACTCCACACAGCCACCATACCCAATGACTTGTAGGAAGGTCTCCATGAGGTATCGCTTCACGTCAGCAGCCTTGAGTTTTCCACATTCTAATCATAGCATTTCTGTATGCAAGGTGTCGATTCATATAGAATTGATGATGCCCTACAACTTTGTAATTCACTGTTTTTCTCTAGTTCGTTCTGTTTTCGAAATAAAAATCCTAACTCCGTTGTTTTCCACCAGGTGGCGCTATAGGTGGTTTCATTACGTAACGCATGCCTACTTTACTATACCTAGACACCAATTCTATGCCTATAGCTGCCGCCGTTCTCAAGTTAATGGCGGTGGACACACTGTAATATAGATTCTTCCAAAACAAGCCTAAAGTCAGTCTTGCTGCATAGTGGAAATTAATTTGCATCACTTTCTGTTGGAAATGCAGTGCATCTGCAAGAAAGTTATGAAAATTCAGCTCTGAAAAATCAAGTATGAAGATCATTGCTGGATGATTTGTGTAGACTTCAAAATACTAAAGATGCTATTAGGACAGCAGTCAAGATCTACAAAGTATCCCTGCTTTACGTGCTTCTGGGATAGTGAAGCCCTAAATTTCATTGGAAGAAAACAGTCTGGCCTGTTTGAGACACCCTAACTCCTGGTGAAGAGACAGTCATTAGTAGGGATGATCGAATACCTCAATTATTTGGATTCGTGAATATCCGACAAATAGGTCGCAGCTATGCGAATATTCGATGCGCAATGTAAGTCTATGGGAAGCCCGAATAGTTCCAAATAGTTATTTTGGTTTCCCATAGACTTACATGGCGCATAGATTATTCACGAATAGTTGAATAGCGGCGACCTATTCGGCAAATATTCGCGAAGCCGAATATTTGAGGTATTCGATCATCCCTAGTAATTAGTAAAAGCCTTGTGCCTCGTTATAGAGTTCTCTTACTACCTCTTCACATCAAATTGGGTCTTATGAAACAGTCTTATCCAGCCTGATACCGGTGATCAATTTGTGAGTCCTCCCATCACTAGTGAGAAACGCAGGTACAAAACGCAAAAAGATAGAACATGCTGCAGTTTGTCAGACATTTGTGACAAATGTCAGACAAAATCAAGCTGCAACGTGCGCACAGCAAATCTGAATTCTCATAGCGTTTGCTGGGAAGTCAAAAGTGAGAACTTTGTGACAACAAAACTGCACCAAAAGGTGGAAAAAAACTCGGTAAAAAGCGCAGTGTGCGCATGTAGCCTTATACTTTTTAATAAGTAACCCTTTCACATCTGCAGAACCATGGAGTCAATGTAGGTTCAAAAATATTTAACCTACACCTAAAAGTTAACATTGGATTAGATTGATAACCAGATTCCCTTCCTCATTTTAGACATTCTTAGGGAAACAAAAATAAATCTCACTGGTTGTAATGAGCAATGCATTTCCTTATCTGTTGCGCTAGTTTTGATAAATGTCAGTCCGAGAGTTTGATCTCAAAATTAAGCACAGGCACATGCGACAGCTGCCTAAGCCATATACAGCACAGTTAAATTTAGACTATGCAGCAAAATGTTACCTCCCTGGGGGGGCTTCCAACTAGAACCATGTAAGTGCCATTTAGAAACACATTACAATGTGTGAAATAGATTCATTTGCATGTAATGCCCCTCTAGAGTCCTGTTTAAAATATTGGTGGTTGAGTGAGGGGTATGCCACAACATGAATGGAAACGCCATATATAAGAGCCATTCGCGTAGTAAAACTACTCAGCCACAATCATGTCTTCTAACCTTTTCATATTAATTGCTCCAGCTTCACTTTGTGGTTCACCACTGGATGCAGTGCTTCCAAATGTGACCTGAATCATTGGATCCTACATAGACAATCTATTTCTGGCAAATAGATTTGTCATATTCTAGACTATAGAATATTACTACTAATATTCATTCACTAGAACAGTCTTGACAATAGGAATGTCAGTGTACCGCCCCCTGGGCTCGGCTGCGACCGCCGAGCCGCTCGGATTCGTGCTCTTACTGCGGGTGGTGGCTCGAGCCTCTCACGGACCCGGGGGTCACGTCGCTCTGCAAGGGGGTTGGCGCTACACGCGGGGATTTGGGTGTTTGGTTTGAAATGATAGTTCGTGATGCCACCTACTGGTTGTGGTGATTGTAGACAGCACCGCTGCGGTGAAGGTGTGGGGACCCCGGGAGCGGTGTAGTAGTGCAGCTAGGTGTTGACCCCTCCGTGGGTAGGGGATGTTGGTCCCGGGGACCGGTGGGCCGGGGCCCGGGTGCAGGGTATAGTGTTGCGGTGCAGCATGACGCGGTGCCTGATGGCACTGGTGTTGTCACTCTGACAAGACACTGGAGTCACTGGTAAACCAAACTGAGTGATGAACGGGGCTCGCAGCCAGCTACAGCTTTTCCCAGATTAGATTGGTGGTGCCCGCCTTTCTCCTGCACCTCTGTGTGTGAATCTAGACTCCTGTGCCTAGACACCGGTAGTCCACTCCCCGACGTATATCTGTCCTAGGAGCCCGTTTGCTCGCAGACGCTGGCCCTTTGGATCTCTTGCTCTTGGCGGTGGCACTAATCCGGAATGGTTGGGCTGTTGCCTTCAATCGGGACTTAGGTGGGAATGAACCCCTGAGGTCCAGACCGCAATCAGTTAATTTGACTATGGTGGTGGCTTCTAACCTAGTTCGGGGTCTGAGTACCCTGCCTTGTGCTCCAGTATCCAGTTGGCTCCCCGGTTCGGTTCCGGCGGGCCACTACCCTGTCACGGTCCCTTACGGTTCCACCGGTCGTTTTCCCGGTCTCCTGCAGGTGGCCACTACTGTCTGCCTCCTTGCCAGTGGCGACTGGGCTACGACCCAGCCTCCTGTAGTCTTTGGCAGGCCTGAGCGCAGGTCTGCCTGTGAACTTGTCTGCTCTACACTCCAACTTGAACTTGACTCTTCCACAGTCAGAGCTAGACTACTTGGGTTCCCACCTCCAGGCCTGTGAACTCCTCGGTGGGTGGACCCAACTGCCTGGCTCCACCCTCCCTGGTGTGGACATCAAAGCTGGTGGGTGGTGACAAGGCTTTTAAGTTTGACTGATGTTACCTAACTGGGAGAGGGGTGTGGTGTTGTGTGTGACTACCTGGGACGATCTGACTAGTCCAGGGCGTCACATCAGCATCTCCAAAAATTCTGTACATTCAGTTCAGCTCCCCCCTCATCAACGATCACTATTAATGTTAACTTCTACAGAAGTGTAACTTCTCGATCCCATTAGATTTGACCCTCTATGTAATGTTTTACACCCATCACAGTGTTCTATTTCACAAATGTGAAGGTTGGAAAAGCTGCCTGTTCTAGAGTAGAAGCATAGCAAACCCTTCAGACATGGCCAGATTTAGCTATGTGCGACTGGTGTGGTTGCACAGGGTGCCACTGGCCATGCTTCAGTAGAGCGCCGCAGGGAAGTCGTAGACTTTGTCTGTCTGCCCCATCACAGTGCTTCTACTGTTAGGCCTAAGCCATACAGCATGAAATTGTCTCTGTGTGCATCTGATAAGTGCTTCATAAGTGCTCAGAAATATACCAGAAAACAGAAATTTAATTCTATGGCATAACTTCTCCATGGTCATCATTCATCTCTGATTCTGACAACCAATAGCATGTAAGGGCACCCAAAAGGTTACTGTCTAAAGACCAGATCATTCATCTTTATATGTAACCAATTAACTAGCCTTTATATGTAACCAATTAACTAGCATAACAATGGCCGGCCAGATCTACAAGTGTGCTTCACCTCTTGTGTCCCCCTTCTACCCCACAGATTGTAAGCTTTCAAGCAGGGCCCTCATTCCTACTGTAGCTGTTGAATTATGTACTATTTTGTTTTGTATTTGTCTATACAGCCCTCCACCGGATTGTAAAGTGCTGCGGAATATGTTGGCGCTATATAAACTTTATTATTATATTATTATTAACGCGATGTTTTAGGTCTCAGCCCTAAATTGGACCGAGAAAACAATAGCAGCATGCTGCAATTGTAATGCTAGTCTTGTTTCTCTTGCACCCATTCAAGTCTATGGGGCGAGAGGAAAAAAAAAAAAAATCATCGCACTGCACCAGTGTACCACGAGTGTAGGGCGACAATGGCAATAGCTGGCAACGGAGGAGAGAGGGCGATAAAACCCTCCCTACCGTCTGCAGAGCCGGCCCGCCCCTCTGCAGCTGAGGTCCGATCACATGATCGGACCTCAGTCGCAGTGACACTCGCATGACACTCGGCTCCTGCTGTGCAGCCAGCATGAGCCGAATGTCATGCAAGGATCGCAGTAGATCCCAGTGTGGCTCCGGCCTAACTGCCGCGCAAGCAGCAGACTTTGGTGCAGGCGCCGCAGGCAGACGTGTGATTGTACAGTCTGCTGTGGCGCTTTTCCCTACCTGTTCCTGAAGCCTGGCAGCCGGCGCGGTGAATACAAGCAGTGTGATTGAAGCGGAGATAGCAAGTTAAGGCTGAGGTCACACTTGCGTTGTTATGCATCAGTCACAATCAGTTGTGTGACTGATGCAACGGATGCGTTGCAGATGGTGGCACAACTGATGTGACTGATGCTGCAAAAAACAGGGTTTTTTTTGTTTTCTTTTGTGAACGATCAGCTGATTGGCCGGCTTTTGTGAACAATCAGCTGATCGTTCTGGCTGCTGGAACTGGATTTAGTGTCGATCATGTTTTTTTACTGTGTGCATGCTCACAGTAATAAACCGATCCACCGCACACAAAAAAAATATTTACATTCAGCGTTACTCCCGCCTGATGGTCAGTAAACTACTGATCCGTCACGTGGCGAATGCAACGCAAGGCCATCAGTCACAATGTCGCTAATAGAAGCCTATGGGGAAAAAATAGATTCCTGCTAAATATTTTGAAGGATACCGTAATTCCTCAAGGCAACGGATTGTCACTGATGCAAAACAACGGAAGTGTGAACTTAGCCCAAGTTTCACCTGCTGTCCCTGCTCCAATCAGTGACTGACTCAAGTCACCCTCACCTTCTGATAATACAGTTCTGCGGAGGCACCATATCTCACATTACCAGACCTCGACACCAGAGAGGAGATCATTCCCTCACTGTGACCGTAGGTGGAGTTTATTGCAGGTAACCATTGCTATAGGGCAGTGGTGGGTAACCTCCAGCCCGCAGGCCGCATAGACTTTCTGCAGCCCCCGAGCAGTTTCCTGAAGACCGCAGTACTCGGGCCGGCCACCGCGTCTTGCCATCTGAAGGCTCTATAAATTCCCATATGTGCTGTGAGGACGCGCATGCAGTCTTACTGAATGCTGTGTGTGCGTACCATTCGGTTCACATGCTGGCCAGTGGCAGCATGTTCAGGACTTTGTGGGCGGGGTGAGTGATCTGCGCTCCCATCCCACAGAACAGAAGAGCAGCAAATTTAGCGTGTCGAGTGCTGTGGGCCAGCCCCCTGTGCTGTGTACAACCACCAGTGTTTTGTGCTCTACAGTACTGTGTGCCCCCATGCTTTGTACCACCCCCAGTGCTGTCCATGCTCCCCGTGCCCCACAGCCATATCTATGCCTCCCAGTGATGTCTGTGCCCAGCGTCTCCTGTGACTTATATGCCACCAGCACCTCCTGTGATGCATATGCCCTAGTGACATCTACATCACGGGAGGGTCTGGGGGCAAATACATCACGGGAGGGTCTGGGGGCAAATACATCACGGGAGGGTCTGGGGGGCAAATACATCACGGGAGGGTCTGGGGGGCAAATACATCACGGGAGGGTCTGGGGGGCAAATACATCACGGGAGGGGCTGGGGGCAAATACATCACAGGGGGGGCTGGGGGCAAATACATCACAGGGGGGGCTGGGGCAAATACATCACAGGAGGGGCTGGGGGCAAATACATCACAGGAGGGGCTGGGGGCAAATACATCACAGGAGGGGCTGGGGGCAAATACATGTCCCCAGCTCCTCGTATGATGTATGTTTGCCCAGCGTCTCCTGTGATGTATTTACAGCAGTTCCAGAGTCTCCTGTGATATATATCCAGCAGTCACAGCATCTCCTATGTAATATATATACACAGCAGTCCCTGTGTCTCCTATGTAATGTATATACAGCAGTTCCAGCGCCTCTTGTGCAATGTATATACAGCAGTCCCAACCTCTCCCGTGTAATGTATATACAGCAGCCCAAGCATCTTCTGTGATTAATATACAGCATTCCCAGCATCTCCTGCGATGTATATACAGCAGCCCCAGCATCTCCTGTGATGTATATACAGCAGTCCCAGCTTGTCCTATGTAATGTATATACAGCAGTCCCAACCCCTCCTGTGAAATGTATGTGCCCCAGCCTCTCCTGTGTAATGTACACTACAGTTCAAAAGTTTAGGGTCACTTCGATATTTCCTTATTTTTGAAAGAAAAGCACATTTTTTTCAGCAAAGCTAAAATTACAATAAACAGAAATACACTATACATTGTTAATGTGGTAAAAAACTATTCTAGCTGCAAACGTCTGGTTTTGAATGCAATATCTACATACTGTAGGTGTATAGAGGCCTATTTCCAACAACCAACACTCCAGTGTTCTAATGATACATTGTGTTAGAAGGCTAATGGATGTTCTTAAATCCCTTGAAAACCCTTGTGCAAGTATGTTAGCACAGCTGAAAACAGTTTTGCTGATTAGAGAAGCTATAAAACTGAACTTCCTTTGAGCTAGTTGAGAATCTGGAGCATTACATTTGTTGCGTCCATTAAACTCTAAAAATGGCCAGAAAAAGAGAACTTATGTGAAACTCGACAACCTATTCTTGTTCTTAGCAATTTCTTGCATGGAATATCCTTCATTTCTAAGAAACTGAACATTTCCTACAACGGTGTGTACTACTCCCTTCAGAGGAGAGCAAAACAGGCTCTAACCAGTGTAAAAAGAAAAGTGGGAGGCCCTGCTGCACAACAGACCAACCAGATAAGTACATTAGAGTCTCTAATTTGAGAAATCGACACCTCACAGGTCCTCAACTGGCAACTTCATTAAATAGTACCTGCAAAACGCCAGTGTCAATGTCTACAGTGAAGAGGCAACTCTGGCATGCTGGCCTTCAGGGAAGAGTGGCAAGAAAAAGCCATATCTGAGACTGGTTAATAAAAGCAAAAGATTAATATGGGCAAAAGAACACAGACATTGGACAGAGGAAGATTGGATGAAGTGTTATGGACAGACTAATCGAAGTTTGAGGTGTTTGGATCACACAGAAGAAACATTTGTGAGATGCATAACAACTGAAAAGATACTGAAAGAGGCCTGACACCATCTGTCAAGCATGGTGGAGGTAATGTGATGGTCTGGGGTTTCTTTGGTGGTGGAAAAGTGGGAGATTTGTACAAGGTAAAAGGGGATTTTGAATAAGGAAGGCTGTCACTCCATGTTGCAACGCCATGCCATACCCTGTGGACAGCGCTTGATTGGAGCCAATTTCATCCTACAACAAGACAATGACCCAAAGCACACCTCCAAATTATGCATGAACTGTTTAGGGAAGAAGCAGGCAGCTGGTATTCTATCTTTAACACTAGAACTACTGGACTCGTGACACCTATATAGAAATACATGGTGCAAAGTAGTCAAAATGACTACCTCAGTAGTTCTAGTGTTAATGGAGTGGCCAGCCCAGTCACCAGATCTCAACCCTTTTAAGCTGTTGTGGGAGCAGCTTGACCGTATGGTACACAAAAAATGCCCATCAAGCCAATCCAACTTGTGGGAGGGGTTTCTGGAAGCATGGGGAGAAATATCTCCAGATTACCTCATGAAATTAACAGCTAGAATGCCAAAAGGTCTGGAAAGTTGTAATTGCTGCAAAGGGAGCATTCTTTGGACGAAAGCAAACAATGCAGGAGAAAATTATTATTTAAAGTAAAAATCATTATTTCTAACCTAGTCAATGTCTGGACTATATTTTCTATTCATTATGCAACTAATTTGATAAATAAAAGTATGATTTTTCATGAAAAAGACAAAATTGTCTGGGTGAGCCTAAACGATTGAACTGTAGTATATGTGCCCCCAGCCCCTCCTGTGTGATGTATGTGGTGCCCCCAGTCTCTCCCGTGTGATATATATAGGGATATATTAGAGCAGGGGTGGCAGCCAGGTTCGCTGTGGGTACTGTTACAGGTTGTTAGGTTACTCTTCGGGGTACTTTACACGTTGTGACATCGCTAGCATCGGCTAGCGATGTCAAGCGCAATAGTACCCGCCCCCGTCGCACATGCGATATCTGGTGATCGCTGCCGTAGCGAACATAATCGCTACGGCAACGTCACACACACACACATACCTTGTCGGCGACGTCGCTGTGACCGCCGAACAATCCCTTCTTCAAGGGGGAGGTGCGTTTGGCGTCACCGCGACGTCACTAAGCGGCCGGCCAATATAAGCGGAGGGGCGGAGATGAGCGGGACATAACATCCCGCCCACCTCCTTCATGCCACATTGTCGGTGGACTCAGGTAAGGAGATGTTCGTCGCTCCTGCGGGTTTACACACAGCGATGTGTGGTGCTGCAGGAACGACAAACAACATCGTACCTGCGGCTGAACCGACATTATGGAAATGAACGACGTTACGCAGATCAGCGATATTGTACGCTTCTGCGCTCGTTCATCGTCGCACCTAGGATTTACATGTTGCAATGTCACTACCGACGGCGGATGTTCGTCACTAACGACGTGACGTGACCCAGACGATATATCGGTAGCGATGTCGCAACGTGTAAAGCCCGCCTTAGGCCCCATACACACATTGCAATTTTTGATGCAGTTTATGGCGTATTGCTGGCTTTGGTTCATTTTGCATCTGCATAAATAACAATCAAGAAGTGTTAGGTACCCCAATGGTACAAAAAATCTTTCAGCTCCTTTCGGAAAAAAATAAGCCTCCACACAGCCCTGTTCACTAAAAATTAGAAACATTTCAGCTCAGTATATGGCATCGAAGAAGCTTTTTTTTTTTAATAAAATAAAGCATTTTTACTTTATAAAATATGAAGAATTTTTTTTTTTTATAATAGATATAGATATATATATAGATTATATATATATATATATATATAAAAATAAATAAATCTCCACTTAAAACAGCATAATAATTATGCTTGTACTTTTCTTTATTGGTTCATTCTGCCTATCAAAAATCACATTTATTCTGCGTTCTTCGCTGGGCACTTACATTGGGGTATCAATATAAATTCCCCAAAATAGTGATTCAGACAAAATAGTCAAGGAATCACTCAATATAATGAGGCAATGAAGTCACTGTCCCATCATTTTAGGTGTCTTTAGTGCACAAAAAAGTGTTTGACCACAGTTCTGTGAATGCCTAAAAAGATGGATACCACCCAAATGGACAACAAACCGTGTCCGAAGTGGCTCAGTCTAAAAATAGTTAAGAAAAAAAATAAAATAAAGACAATTCTGAATTGCTTTTTATTTGTTCATTCTTTTTCTCAAAAATTGGGAGTAGGAGGCAAATAAAATGTTTATGGATGTGCGAACCTAAACGGTAAAGTTTGGTGTTTTGCACCGGACATTGGATTTCTGAGGCTTTTACTTTAACACGGACAAAAAAGAAAAAAAAAAAAAAAAAGTCTGTCCCAGTTCATTGTTCGGGTGCTTTTCATGTTAATAAAGTATTGCATACGGACGATTACTGTACACTTGTGAAAAATATATATTGAAAGAAAGAAAAAACAAAAAAACAAAAAAAAACAAAAAAAAACAAACAAAAAAAACAGAAAAAAAACATGGGCTCCCTCCTATTTTTGATCACTAGTGCAGGTAAAACAGACAGCGACAAACTGCAACACTCAGCTGTTTGCTTTACGTTGGCTAGTTATCAAAAATAGAGGGGATCCCTCACCGTTAAAAAAACGGAAACACAGTGGACTCAGCTTTATTCTTGATAACCAGCAAAGGTGGTAAAGCAGACAGCTGTGGGCTAATATTATTAGGCTGGGAAGGTCGATGATTATTGAGCTCTTTCCATCCTAATAATAGCAGCCTGCAGCTGCCCCAGGAGTGGCACACCCATTAAATTTGCCAATTCTGGCGCTTTGCCTGTCTCTTTCCGATTGCCCTGGTGCAGTGGCAATCGGAGATTTTCTTTTGAGGTTGAAGTCAGCTGTGAATTGACATAGGACATAAAGCTCAAGGATTTGTAACGAATAGGCATCTATCAGACACAGACACCCCTATTACTAACCTGACAAGTACAGTATAGAGCGATAATAAAGAGACACGGGGGGGGTGGGGAATATTTTAGTTTTTTTTGTGTTTTTTTTTTTTAAATAAACACTCCCCCACACTCCCTCTTTCACAAATTTATGACTTCAAAATAAAACCTGTAAGTTCCAACGTAATCCAGTCGTGATTCCTCCACAGGCCCTCGTTCACCAATTTATTACATCAAAATAAATCCTGAAAGTTCCGACATTACTCATTGGGTTATGTCCCACGACGTCCATCGATTCTTATGGAGCATCGTTTTGTTTCAGAACAACGCTCCTTAGGTCCCTTACGCTCAGCGGCAGCTCGGAATTATTCATAAGTTGACTTCAGCAACTCAGTGACTCTACTTATGCCAATGATTACAACCCAGAAGTCTATTGCTTAGAGTCAAATATTAATGTAAAAAATTTAATCATTGTCATAGAATGAAGTGACAGGATCTGACGTATCCCAGCAAACAGAAGTGACAAAGAGAAAGGATGTGCTAAAACCATTATCACCACATCTAACAACTTAAACACTACAGCCTGGTAGGAATAAGGGGTGCTTCACACACAGCGAGCTCGCTGCCGAGATCGCTGCTGAGTCACGCTTTTTGTGACGCAGCAGTGACCTCATTAGCGATCTCGCTGTGTGTGACACTGAGCAGCGATCTGGCCCCTGCTGCGAGATCTCTGCTCGTTACACACAGCCCTGGTTTGTTTTCTTCAAAGGCGCTCTCCCACTGTGACACACAGATAACTGTGTGTGACAGCGAGAGAGCGACAAATGAAGCGAGCAGGGGAGCAGGAGCCGGCGTCTGGCAGCTGCAGTAAGCTGTATCCAAGATAAACATCGGGTAACCAAGGTGGTTACCCGATATTTACCTTAGTTACCAGCCTCCGCAGCTCTCACGCTGCCTGTGCTGCCGGCTCCGGCTCTCTGCACATGTAGCTGCATTACACATCGGGTTAATTAACCCGATGTGTACTGTAGCTAGGAGAGCAAAGCTAAGCGGTGTGCGCTGGTAACTAATGTAAACATCGGGTAACCATACCCGATGTTTACCTTAGTTACCAGTGTCCGCAGCTTCCAGACGCCGGCTCCGTGCAAGCGCAGCGTCGCTTGCACGTCGCTGCTGGCTGGGGGCTGGTCACTGGTCGCTGGTGAGATCTGCCTGTTTGACAGCTCACCAGCGACCATGTAGCGATGCAGCAGCGATCCTGACCAGGTCAGATCGCTGGTCGGATCGCTGCTGCATCGCTAAAGTGTGAAGGCACCCTAAGTCCAAATGTCAAAGCTTGTAAGATATCTCTAATCCACAGGTAAAACTGATTATAACAACACTGATTAATTCCAAGGCACTTGTGCTGAACACAGGGATTCACCAAGTCTTTTGAATAGAATATACAATACCCATAAGTGATGACACGGTAGTAAAATATTAAATTTAAATATGGTAAAAAAAAAAAATAAAAAAATGGAAAAGCATTTTAGCATAATTTCTGGGTTGAACAGTTTGTGTATTCTCAGCCTCGTCCACACTTTTATATTGCTTATATAGAGTCATCATATTCTGCAGCGCTTAAGGCCGCTTTCACCTACGTTCACTGGTCCCGTCGGGGCATCCGTTAGAACCTCCCTTTCCCTCCTGCAAAACGTGTTTTGGACACATGCGCAGACGGGGCCATTGACTATAATGGAGCAGACTGAGTCAGCATGTGCTCTGCCTTGTACCATTTTCGGGCATATACGTTTTCTGCAGGTGGACACCCGAACGTAATTTACCAAATGCCAAAATGATGGTTTTTGGTAATCGACAATTTTGTGCAAAATGCAATAACAGGCGATCAAAATGTAGCATCTGCGAAAAAAATGGTACCATTAAAAACATCAGCTGGAAACACAAAAAATAAGTTGTCACTGAGCCATAGATCCCGAAAAATGAAAACTCTTTGGGTCACGGAAAATGGGGCAAAAAGTGCCCCACTTTTTTTGGACAAACTTCTGATTTTTTTTAAGCCCTTAGATAAAAGATTTATTGGTCGGGAAGACATCAATCTGGTTTGTCCGATTTTGGACTGCCATTTATATTGTGCTATCGGAGACAATCTGTCACTAGCGGTGTCTGGTGGTATCTTTCCTATCAAGTAGACCACCGCGCTCGACTTAAGCACTCCTGTTTATGGGGGACACAGCCAAGATGCCTGCTCACCATCTAATGCTTATGGTGGACTTTAGTCTGCGCACCCTTCAAACTGGTAGACCTTGGCTGAAAAATTAAGTTATAGAATTTCAGTCTTCTCAGATTTCAGCTCCATGGAAGAGGAAGAGAAAATATATATCCTACCGGGCAGTGGCGTAACATGGGCCCCAATGCAAAAGCTCAAACAAGGCCCCCAATTATTGCAGATCTTTAGTAGCATTAGTCTTTCTATAGGCTAAGGGGATTTTTGGGGCCCCATAGGTTCCAGGGCCAGTGTGTGACCACAACCCATGGGCCTATTGTAGTTACGCCCCTGCTACTGAGGGAAGATTAGATCACATTGCAGTATGCAAGTGCACGCTATAGACTGCAATAAAGACAAATATGATTTGTCATGGATTTCTATAGCTCCCAGCTTCGATGTGTCTCTATCCATGGTTTCTACAGTCCCTATCCCTAGTTCCCACAATACACATGCTTTAGCAAAATTAATGTGTATTTGGTTGTAAACATGCCATATTTACCAGCTGCAAATCCCTAAACTGCCATTAAAAATAAAATTTACAGCTAGCTAGTTATAAAGGTAACAAACTAACTTTGAATCTGGTAATTGTGGAGTCCATATCTTAAAAGGAGTTGTGGATTATTTTTATATTCATAGCCTATCCTTATATCCTTAGGATAGGTCATCAATGTCTGAACGGCTGGGGTCCATCACCCAGCCGATCAGTTCTTTGTGACGGTGGAGGCAGCAGGCGGACGGAAGTGCTCTGTTCTGGAGCTGCCTGGCAACTCCTAGCAGCCGGGTACTGCACATATGCCTCCCATTCAAATCAATAGGAGGTGGATGTGCAGGTCCCGGTGGCAGCCACAGTCAGAAGAGGAGCAGCTCTGGAACTGAGCATTTACGGTCGGTTGCTGAGGGCACCAAGACCAGCTGATGGGCGGGGGTGCTGGGTGTCAGACCCCTGCTGATCAGACATTGAGGACCTATCCTAAGGATAGGCTATCAATGTAAAAGCACGGGACAACCTCTTGAAAGTCACATCTTTTCTTGGAGAAGTAAATTTAAAAAGTGCACATCAACTATATGAAGAAGTAATAGATCTATTTATATGAACTAAAAGAATATTTAGTACAAAAATCAAAAACTTTTTTGAAATCGATGATCCCTAGTCCAAACAATTACTTTTGTTAGAAAAACAAGTGTTAATAGTCTTGGCAGTGCCTGCAGCTATTGTCTGTTTGATGTGGGTTTATGTGTTAATGAAGCGGCTGTCTGATATTTAAGAGTGCTCAATCCACCAGCAGCTGATGGGAGCTGGGGGAGTCATCAAGCATTGGGGAAAGATGCCAAACCCCTTCCACAAGAACTTTAACACTAGTGATGAGCGAGTACTAAAAAGCTCGGGTGCTCGAAGCTCGGGCCGAGCCTCCCAAGATACTCGTGTACTCGGCCCGAGCAACGAGCCCAATGTTATCCTATGGGAGACCCGAGTATTTTTGTGAAATGACCTCCCGGCAGCATGGAGAAACCCTAAAAATGTCACAAAAGTCTCAGAAGAGTGCTCAAATGACATGGCAACAGCATGGGGAAGACCCCTTGAAGCATTTATCACTCAAAAGTCACAGCTGTGAACAATTTTGTCCGCGTTTTACGCCATTTTTACGGACTCACCAGAAAACCTTCCAAAATGACCCCAAAATGATTTTTCATGGCGGAAATGTTAAGGGCACATACCCAATAGTGAGATAGATCTGGTGTATGTTACTTTTTGAGATCAATACATGAAAGATTTTACGTGAAAACATTGTGTGGCACTCCGATGTCCCTGAGAAGAGACGTACATGAAGGCCTCTTGAGTCTAATGTGCCCATTTTGAGGAAGTGAGTCTTTGTAGTATTTTCCTTTGCCAGGGCAGTCCTAAATTGTGAGGTTCACCAATGCCCCTGCATACAGACGTGCATGAGGGCCTCAAAACATTAAGTGTCCATTGTCAGGAAGTGGGTGTATTATAGTATAGCCCTTAGGCAGGGCAGCCAAAAATTGGGAGGCTCCACATTGTCCCTGGGTAGAGACGTGCATGATGGCCTTTAAACCTGAAGTGCCCATTGTAAGGAAGTGGGTCTATTTCAGTATAGCCCTTTGCCAGGGCAGCCAAAAATTGGGAGGCTCCACATTGTCCCTGGGTAGAGACGTGCATGAGGGCCTCAAAACATTAAGTGTCCATTTTAAGGAAGTGGGTGTATTTCAGTATAGCCCTTAGGCAGGGCAGCCAAAAATTGGGAGGCTCCACATTGTCCCTGGATAGAGACGTGCATGATGGCCTTTAAACCTGAAGTGCCCATTGTAAGGAAGTGGGTCTATTTCAGTATAGCCCTTTGCCAGGGCAGCCAAAAATTGGGAGGCTCCACATTGTCCCTGGGTAGAGACGTGCATGAGGGCCTCAAAACATTAAGTGTCCATTGTCAGGAAGTGGGTGTATTATAGTATAGCCCTTAGGCAGGGCAGCCAAAAATTGGGAGGCTCCACATTGTCCCTGGGTAGAGACGTGCATGATGGCCTTTAAACCTGAAGTGCCCATTGTAAGGAAGTGGGTCTATTTCAGTATAGCCCTTTGCCAGGGCAGCCAAAAATTGGGAGGCTCCACATTGTCCCTGGGTAGAGACGTGCATGAGGGCCTCAAAACATTAAGTGTCCATTTTAAGGAAGTGGGTGTATTTCAGTATAGCCCTTAGGCAGGGCAGCCAAAAATTGGGAGGCTCCACATTGTCCCTGGGTAGAGACGTGCATGAGGGCCTCAAAACATTAAGTGTCCATTTTAAGGAAGTGGGTGTATTTCAGTATAGCCCTTAGGCAGGGCAGCCAAAAATTGGGAGGCTCCACATTGTCCCTGGATAGAGACGTGCATGATGGCCTTTAAACCTGAAGTGCCCATTGTAAGGAAGTGGGTCTATTTCAGTATAGCCCTTTGCCAGGGCAGCCAAAAATTGGGAGGCTCCACATTGTCCCTGGGTAGAGACGTGCATGAGGGCCTCAAAACATTAAGTGTCCATTGTCAGGAAGTGGGTGTATTATAGTATAGCCCTTAGGCAGGGCAGCCAAAAATTGGGAGGCTCCACATTGTCCCTGGGTAGAGACGTGCATGATGGCCTTTAAACCTGAAGTGCCCATTGTAAGGAAGTGGGTCTATTTCAGTATAGCCCTTTGCCAGGGCAGCCAAAAATTGGGAGGCTCCACATTGTCCCTGGGTAGAGACGTGCATGAGGGCCTCAAAACATTAAGTGTCCATTTTAAGGAAGTGGGTGTATTTCAGTATAGCCCTTAGGCAGGGCAGCCAAAAATTGGGAGGCTACACGTTGTCCCTGGGTAGAGACGTGCATGAGGGCCTCAAAACATTGTTCCCATTGCAAAGGAGCGGGTCTCCTGTCGTTGTAATGTCCATTCTGCAAAGAATGGGCGAAAAAATTTACCACTGGGGGTATACCTGAAACAAAGACCTAACTATTGTAACGGTCATCATGATGGCGCATGAGGAGAAGGAGGAGCAGTCCAGCGATTATCCAAAGTCGAGAAGTGTACCCATGGGTGAGTGGAGGTACATGGCAAACTTTAAATTCCGCTCTCATTTGCTGGTGGTGTGGTGAAGTCTGGCCCAATCCAACCCTTGTTCATCTTTATCAGAGTCAGCCTGTCAGCATTTTCAGTTGACAGGCGGGTGCGTTTATCTGTAATGATTCCACCTGCGGCACTAAAAACACGCTCTGACAAAACGCTAGCAGCAGGGCAGGCCAGGACTTCCAAGGCGTAGAGAGCCAATTCATGCCACGTGTCCAGCTTGGATACCCAATAATTGTAAGGCACAGAGGAATGTCGGAGTACAGTTGTTCGATCTGCAAGGTACTCCTTCAGCATCTGGGCAAACTTAGGATTTCTTGTGGCACTACCCCGCACCTCAGGGGCTGTGGTACGTGAGGGGCTGAGAAAACTGTCCCACATCTTAAAGACTGTTCCCCTACCTCTGGCGGATTGGACTTGTGCCTCTCTCGGCTGTACGCCTCGGTTGTCCACTGATTCCTGACCTATGCCGCTAGCGTTTTGTGAGGGGAATGCTTTGCCTACTTCCGTGAGTATGGCCTTCCGAAACTGCTGCATTTTGGTTGACCTCTCATCCACGGGAATAAGAGACAAAAAGTTCTCCTTGTAGCGTGGGTCTAACAGTGTTACCAACCAGTAATGATTGTCGGCCAAGATGTTCTTAACGCGAGGGTCACGAGACAGGCAGCTTACCATAAAGTCAGCCATGTGCGCCAGACTCTTAACAGCCAGGACTTCAGTAGCCTGACCAACAAGATGACTGAACATGCTGTCCTCCTCCTCCTCCTCCTCCTCCTCCTCCTCATCTACCCTGTCCTCTGGCCAGCCACGCTGAATCGAGGATATGACTGGTGTGCATGTCATATCCTCAATTTGGCCGGAGAGTTGCTCCATGTCTTCATCCTCCTCCTCGTCATAGTCCTCCACTGCACGTTGTGATGAGACGAGGCTGGGCTGTGTGTTATCACCCACACCCACTACTGTTTCTTGCTGCAACTCATCGCGCTCCGCCTGCAATGCATCATGTTTGTTTTTCAAAAGGGACCGTTTTAGAAGGCAGAGTAGCGGTATGGTGACGCTAATAATGGCGTCATCACCACTCACCATCTTGGTGGAGTCCTCAAAGTTTTGGAGGATGGTACATAGGTCTGACATCCATCTCCACTCCTCAGGTGTTATGTGTGGAGTTTGACCCATTTCCCGACGGCTTAGGTGATGCAGGTACTCAACAACTGCCCTCTTCTGCTCACATATCCTGACCAACATGTGCAGAGTTGAATTCCAACGCGTGGGGACATCACACACCAGTCTGTGAGCCGGAAGATGCAAACGGCGCTGAAAGCCGGCAAGGCCGGCTGAAGCAGTAGGTGACTTTCGAAAATGTGCAGACAGGCGGCGAACTTTTACCAGCAGATCAGACAGCTCTGGGTATGACTTTATAAACCGCTGAACCACGAGGTTGAGCACATGGGCCACGCATGGAACATGTGTCAGCTGGCCTCGCCTCAAAGCCGCCACCAGGTTCCGGCCATTGTCACAAACGACCTTTCCTGGCTTTAGGTTCAGAGGTGTGAGCCAGTGATCTGCCTGCTGTTTCAGAGCTGTCCACAGCTCTTCTGCATTGTGGGGTTTGTCACCTATGCAGATTAGCTTCAGCACAGCCTGTTGCCGCTTCGCCGAGGCAGTGCTGCAGTGCTTCCAGCTTGTGACTGGTGTGGAGGGCACAGTGGATGAGGATGCGCAGGAGGAGGAGGAGGCTGAAGAGCATGACATTCCGGAGCTGTAGAGTGTGGGTGAAACACTGACTGAGGTAGGGCCTGCAAACCTTGGTGTGGGAAGGACGTGTTCCGTCCCTCGCTCAGACTGGGTCCCAGCTTCCACAATATTAACCCAGTGTGCCGTCAACGAGATGTAGCGGCCTTGCCCACAAGCACTTGTCCACGTGTCTGTGGTTAGGTGGACTTTGGGTGAAACAGCGTTGTTCAGGGCACGTGTGATGTTTTGTGACACGTGGTTATGCAACGCGGGGACGGCACACCGGGAGAAATAGTGGCGGCTGGGGACCGAGTAACGTGGGACAGCTGCCGCCATCAGGTCACGGAATGCTTCTGTCTCCACCAGCCTAAAAGGCAACATTTCCAGCGCAAGCAGTCGCGAAATGTTAGCATTTAGAACTGTGGCATGTGGGGTGTTGGCAGTGTATTTGCGCCTGCGTTCAAAGGTTTGCTGAATGGATAACTGAACGCTGCGCTGGGACAAGGACGTGCTTGATGATGGTGTTCTTTCTGCGTAGGCAACTGCAGGTGCAGGAGTGGAGGAGGCTTGTTCGCAGGCAGCATGGACAGAGGATTGGCTCGCATGCACAACCAGCGAAGACGTAGCAGTGACATCAGCAAGCACTGCTCCTCGACTCTGTTGTACTTCCCACAAAGTCGGGTGCTTGGCTGACATGTGCCTGATCATGCTGGTGGTGGTCAGGCTGCTAGTTTTGGTACCCCTGCTGATGCTGGCACGGCAGGTGTTGCAAATGGCCTTTTTTGAATCATCTGGATCCAACTTAAAAAACTGCCAGACTCGTGAAGACCTAACATTTGTACAGGCACCTTGTGTCGTCGTGTTGTTACGGGGAACGGTTGCCTGACTTCTGCCTGGGACCACCACCCTGCTTCTTACTGCCTGTTGTGATGCTACGCCTCCCTCCCCCTGTGCACTGCTGTCCTCGCTCTGCATATCCTCCTGCCAGGTTGGGTCAGTTACTGGATCATCCACCACGTCGTCTTCCTCTTCCGCACCCTGCTCCTCCTCCTGACTTGCTGACAATTGTGTCTCATCATCGTCCACCACTTGTTGAGACACGTTGCCAACTTCGTGAGAACGTGGCTGCTCAAATATTTGGCTATCTGTACAGACGATCTCCTCATGACCCACTTCAATATGAGCTGGCGAGAGGCCAGAATGTGTGAATGGAAACGTGAACAGCTCTTCCGAGTGTCCAAGTGTGGGATCATTAATGTCCGAGGAGGACGTGTACTCAGCCTGGTGGTAGGAAGGAGGATCAGGTTCAGAAATGTGCGGTGCAGTATCACGGCTACTGACACTTGACCGTGTGGAAGACAGAGTGTTTGTGGTGGTGCCAATCTGACTGGAAGCATTATCCGCTATCCAACTAACAACCTGTTGACACTGGTCTTGGTTCAAGAGCGGTGTACTGCTGCGGTCCCCAAGAATTTGGGACAGGACGTGCGAGCGACTAGATGTGGCCCTTTGTTGTGGCGAAATTAGAGCTTGCCCACGACCTCGGCCTCTGCCTGCACCACCATCACGTCCACTTCCTTGTTCCTTGCCAATGCCCTTGCGCATTTTGCAATGCTGTGCACTGCTGACGTGTATATTCACTACTTGTGCGTTATATCAAAGTTTCTGGAAATTGCACACCAGTGCACCTGTACGCTGCCACCAACAGGCACACACGTGCGGTTTTAAAAACCAAGCACGGACGCAATAATAACCTAACACAGGTTTTAGGAGCAAAAATTAAGAACTCTGACACTATCAGCCACTGCTGACTGACGTGTATTATACACTACACTTGTGCGTTATATAATAGTTTGGTAAACGCACACCAGTGCACCTGTACGCTGCCACCAACAGGCACACACGTGCGGTTTTAAAAACCAAGCACGGACGCAATAATAACCTAACACAGGTTTTAGGAGCAAAAATTAAGAACTCTGACACTATCAGCCACTGCTGACTGACGTGTATTATACACTACACTTGTGCGTTATATAATAGTTTGGTAAACGCACACCAGTGCACCTGTACGCTGCCACCAACAGGCACACACGTGCGGTTTTAAAAACCAAGCACGGACGCAATAATAACCTAACACAGGTTTTAGGAGCAAAAATTAAGAACTCTGACACTATCAGCCACTGCTGACTGACGTGTATTATACACTACACTTGTGCGTTATATAATAGTTTGGTAAACGCACACCAGTGCACCTGTACGCTGCCACCAACAGGCACACACGTGCGGTTTTAAAAACCAAGCACGGACGCAATAATAACCTAACACAGGTTTTAGGAGCAAAAATTAAGAACTCTGACACTATCAGCCACTGCTGACTGACGTGTATTATACACTACACTTGTGCGTTATATAATAGTTTGGTAAACGCACACCAGTGCACCTGTACGCTGCCACCAACAGGCACACACGTGCGGTTTTAAAAACCAAGCACGGACGCAATAATAACCTAACACAGGTTTTAGGAGCAAAAATTAAGAACTCTGACACTATCAGCCACTGCTGACTGACGTGTATTATACACTACACTTGTGCGTTATATAATAGTTTGGTAAACGCACACCAGTGCACCTGTACGCTGCCACCAACAGGCACACACGTGCGGTTTTAAAAACCAAGCACGGACGCAATAATAACCTAACACAGGTTTTAGGAGCAAAAATTAAGAACTCTGACACTATCAGCCACTGCTGACTGACGTGTATTATACACTACACTTGTGCGTTATATAATAGTTTGGTAAACGCACACCAGTGCACCTGTACGCTGCCACCAACAGGCACACACGTGCGGTTTTAAAAACCAAGCACGGACGCAATAATAACCTAACACAGGTTTTAGGAGCAAAAATTAAGAACTCTGACACTATCAGCCACTGCTGACTGACGTGTATTATACACTACACTTGTGCGTTATATAATAGTTTGGTAAACGCACACCAGTGCACCTGTACGCTGCCACCAACAGGCACACACGTGCGGTTTTAAAAACCAAGCACGGACGCAATAATAACCTAACACAGGTTTTAGGAGCAAAAATTAAGAACTCTGACACTATCAGCCACTGCTGACTGACGTGTATTATACACTACACTTGTGCGTTATATAATAGTTTGGTAAACGCACACCAGTGCACCTGTACGCTGCCACCAACAGGCACACACGTGCGGTTTTAAAAACCAAGCACGGACGCAATAATAACCTACTAACAGGTTTTTTTGGGGAGCGACAATTACAGTACAGACAAGTCAGACACTATCTGGACTGTTTTACACTGTGTACACCAGCCCCAGATATGAAGGCTGGTATACGGTCACCACTACCCTGCCTGCCTGCCTGCCTGTATACTGCTACAATAGTCCTGACAAGGACTCTTTTGGTCACTAGCCTGTATTCAGACCTGGCTATACCCTGCCTGTATATAGCAACAATAGTCCTGAGAAGGACTCTGCTACTGTACTCCGACCTGGCTATACCCTGCCTGCCTGTATACAACTAGAATAGTCCTGAGAAGGACTTTTGGTCACACTGTTTGCAGCCCTGCAACTGAAAAAGCTATAAAGGGCCGCAAAGCTTTCCCTGAATCAGCGACACTCTCCCTACACTCACTGTCAGAATAGCTGTGAGCAGAGCACAGCGCGCCGGCCGATATAAAGGCTCGGTGACGCTGTGCAGGCCGGCCAATCACTGCAATTCCACAACTAACAGGGCTGTGGCATTGCAGTGGTCTGCCAGCCAATCCCTGCATGAGGGCTGGCTCTCAAAAGAGCGCCAACATGCAGAAATGAAGACCACGAGTAAAGCACGAGTATCGCGAGATTACTCGGTCCCCGCCGAGCAGCCCGAGTACAGTGATACTCGTGCGAGTACCGAGTAGTGACAAGCATGCTCGCTCATCACTATTTAACACCTCTCTCAGTGCTCCCAGCGGGAAACGATGCCTATTGATTGGGATAGATTAAAGCTGCCAAGAAATGGCTTTCCTGAGGCTGGGAAGAAAAGTGAAAATGTGGAAGCTCTATTGTAATGTGAATAAGCATCAGGCTGCATTGTGATTGACACAGTATCTGCGATTTGGGTGGTTAGGGGCGGGAAGGGGGGGGTTGGGTCCGTTACCTTCCTTTAAAAAGCGTAGCACTCACTGCAGGTCTCCCTGTATACCTGAATGACTGTGGTAATCCATAGCAGCTATTTGTAGATTATGGAATTCATAACAGTGCATGGGATGGGTGTAATAATACTCAAACGTTTAATGAATATGGACTTATTCACATTGAGTTTATGATGTGTTTGTTTGCGATGATTGGTGACAAATGTAGGGGTCTCTCCTGGGCCCTGATTGAGTCCAAAGACCCATCTGCCACAAATACATTCCAAAGATGCAATCAGTGGATGTAAAAAGTCTACACAAAAAAAAAAAAAAAAAATAGCAAGAAGAAAAATTTCAGAACTTTTTTAATGTCACCCAAAATCTGTGCATTTCGATTGAAATTTTTTTTCTTCATGTGGGGAACCCCCCCCCCCTAAAATAATGTGGTTGCACGAACATGCACACCCTTAAACTAATAACTTTCACTTTGAATTTGTGACAACATTCAGTCTTTTTGGGTAAGAGTATCATCATGGCACATCTAGAATTGGCAATCTTTGCACACTCTTCTTTGCAGTAGTTACAAATCTGTAAGACTGCAAGGGGATTTCGTGTGTACAGCCCTATTCATGTCACTCATATTTTAAATTGAATTCAGGAATAATATCTGGCTGGGCCATTCCAAAACTCTGAACTCCTTCTGGTGAAGCTATTCTTTTGTTGATTTGGAAGTGTGACGCCCTGGCAAAACTAGGTCGTCACAGAGACTGCACAAATCTTCCAGGTGCAGGACTCCATCCTCCTTGGCATACCAACACAAACCCACACCCAGGTACACAACATCAGCCAGCAAAGCCTAGTCACCCCTCATGACAATAGGGACACACCAGTGGGCAGGGCCAAGCAGATGGTGACGCCCACCTAGGGGTCCTGAGGTGTTCTGGGAGGGAACAAGACAGTGGAGTTTGGATGAGGAAGTGAGAGGAGTGTGAAGTGACAGGGTAGTCAGGGGTTGGAGCCTCTGGACTACCGGACTACCGACTAGGTGGCAGTCGGCAGACAGGGCCACAGGCAACGGAGATCTGGTCTTGGGAAACCTTAAGTGGACTGGGGCAGGGTTGTAGCCCACCGGTGCCGACAGCGGGAATCTGGTCCGGAGGCAGTGCACAGTCGGGGTGCCTGGACCCTAGGGCGAGGACTGCTTCAAGCCCCTTGTCAATTAGCCATCAGGGGACAAGATTCCACGTCTTGTCCCACCAGCAAGCTCAGAGAGCGAGACGGAAGCCCAACGAGGGGGATAGGGCTCCGCAATTGCCTGCTAAGATCCCACGGGTCAGTTCTCGCGGGCCACAGCTCCCAACACAGAATCACCGGGAGTGGACTTCCCCGTTTCAAGCGGAGTAGTCAAACTGAAGACACAAACACTAAGCGTAGGAGGAAGGGACCTCTGTTTGCTGTACCAGGGTGTGGGACCCAAATACACCCGCCGGAGGTCACCGGTCACTGGCAATTTGGTTTACCATTGGACTCTGTGTGAATTTCTCTGGAACTGTGAGTACACCATTACTACGCGGTCCGGCCCTGCAGAACACGCTCCGCAGCATTCTTTCCCGCATACCTGGGCCCCGGGACTACACCTCCCCTACCCGTGGAGGGCATACCATCCTGCTGCCCTGCTCCATCAGCCCCGGGCGTCCCATACCAAGGCAGCGACGGTGTCACCATCCATCACCGCAACCCACGGGTGGCATCACTGAAACTCTTCCCCTGTAAATACCCCCTTTTTATTGTGGGCGACGGGCCACTGCGCGAGCCCCAGATCCGGCTGCCACTCGAGCTTCAGCCACGATCCCGGATCAGAGTGGCTCGGGTAGCCTTCCCTGATGTGGTCAGTCACCCCTGCCTGCGACAGAAGCAGTGGCACACCACAAATGGCGACAGGCCACGTGACCGCTATTGTGTCCAGAGCCAGTGCTGGCACCAGGTTCCCCCACACATGGGCCCCCGTCAAGGATCACACTTTCAGTTGTATTGACATATATATGCTGATGCAATTGAAAGCAAAGCATGAAAGAGAGTGAGCGTCACACTCCCTCATCATTCATTCCGCTGTGTCTGTGCTCTGATATCTCAGCACAGTAGAGCGCGATGACATCACTACTGGGCGCTGTGCTGAGATGTGCAGAGCAGCATAACAGTGGACACACGCTGATGAGATCGGAGCAGCGGGGCAACGAGGATGGCCAGATGACTAAGGGGATGCATTAAACGATATGGGGGTTGTATGCAACTATACGGCGGAATATGGAGGCTGCATAATACTACAGTCATGGCCAAAAGTTTTGAGAATGCTACAAATATTAATTTTTTACAAAGTCTACTGCTTAAGTTTTTCTAATGGCAATTTGCATATACTCTAGAATGTCATAAAGAGTGATCAGCTTAACAGCAATTACTTGCAAAGTCAATATTGGCTAAGAAAATGAACTTCAACCCCCAAAACACATTTCAACATCATTGCATTAAAAGGAGCAGCTAACATTTTTTTAGTGATTGTTCCATTAACACAGGTGTGGGTGTTGATTAGGACAGGGCTGGCGATCAGTCATGATTAAGTAAGAGTGACACCACTGGACACTTTAAAAGGAGGCTGGTGCTTGGTATCATTGTTTCTCTTCAGTTAACCATGGTTATCTCTAAAGAAACACGTGCAGCCATCATTGCTCTTCACAAAAATGGCCTAACAGGGAAGAGTATCGCAGCTACAAAGATTGCACCTCAGTCAACAATCTATTGCATCATCAAGAACTTCAAGGAGAGAGCTTCCATTGTTGCCAAAAAGGCTCCTGGGCGCCCAAGAATGACCAGCAAATGCCAGGACCGTATCTTTAAACTGTTTCAGCTGCGGGATCGGACTACCAGCAGTGCCGAGCTAGCCCAGCAATGGCAGCAGGCTAGTGTGAGTACTTCTGCACGCACTGTGAGGCGGAGACTGCTTGAGCAAGGCCTGTTTTCAAGGAGGGCAGCAAAGAAGCCACTTCTCTCCAGAAAAAACATCAGGGACCAACTGATATTCTGCAAAAGGTACAGGGAGTGGACTGCTGAGGACTGGGGTAAAGTCATTTTCTCAGATGAATCCCCTTTTCGATTGTTTGGGACATCTGGAAAACAGCTTATTAGGAGAAGAAGAGGTGAGTGCTACCACCAGTCTCATGCCAACTGTTAAGCATCCTGAAACGATTCATGTGTGGGTTGCTTCTCAGCCAAGGGAATCGGCTCACTCACAGTCTTGCCTAACAACACAGCCATGAATAAAGAATGGTACCAGAATGTCCTCCAAGAGCAACTTCTCCCAACTGTCCAAGAGCAGTTTGACGCCCAACAATGCCTTTTCCAGCATGATTGAGCACCTTGCCATAAAGCAAAGGTGATCATTAAATGGCTTATGGACAAAACAGAGATTTTGGGTCCATGGCCTGGAAACTCCCCAGATCTTAATCCCATTGAGAACTTGTGGGCAATCATCAAGAGACGGGTGGACAAACAAAAACCAACAAATTCTGGCAAAATGCAAGCATTGCTTATGCAAGAATGGACAGCTATCAGTCAGGATTTGGTCCAGAAGTTGATTGAGAGCATGCCAGGGAGAATTGCAGAGGTCCTGAAGAAGAAGGGTCAACACTGCAAATATTGACTTGCTGCATTAACTCATTCTAACTGTCAATATAACCTTTTGGTACTCATAATAGGATTGCAATTATATTTCTGTATGTGATGTAAACATCAGACAAACACAATTAAAAACCAGAGGGCAACAGATCATGTGAAAATATAATTTTGGTGTCATTCTCAAAACTTTTGGCCATGACTGTATATGGGGCTACATAATAATATATGGGGGCTGCTTTATAATATATGCAGGACTATGAGGAGTGCATTATAATATATCGAGGGCTATGGTGAGCGCATTATAATATATCAAGGACCATAGGGGGCTTATTATAATATATTGAGGACTATGGGGAGCTTATAATATATGCAGGACTATGAGATGCATTATATGATATGAAGGACTATGGGGGGGATGCATTATAAAATATGGATAACTATGGGGGTGCATTATAATATTGGATATTATATCAAGATATCAGAGCATGGGAAAGCTGGATGCTGAAATTAAGAGCCAATGTTACGTCCCCACCGGAGTCCGCTCCAGCGACTTCTGCTTCGATCACAAGGCGTCGCTGTGTTCCTGCCATCAATAGTGCTGGTGATAGGAGGAGTCGATGCCAGCGGCGTTTGTGGGCGCAGGCTCCGCTCATCCACTGAGCTGGGTTTCCTTGGGATCTGCAGTACCACTGGCTGACTGTAGGTGGTTAGTGTCTATCTGAAGTTACCATCATTCAGCTACAGCCGATGGGAAGATACCACACCATTCTTATTTCCCCTCCTGTCTGCTGACCATTTCCAGAGATAGTTCTGTATTCCTGGTTCCTGTCCCACCCTGTTATCTTTAGTGATTCTGGTGCTCTGACTTCTGCTTGTTTCCCAACTCCCCTCCTGCCTGTTTATGAATCTCGCTGCCCGATCCGGATTTGACCTCTGCTTTGTTTTCTGATTATGTGCTTGCCTGCCTAATTCGGTCCCTGTTCTGCAATTCCTGGTTTGACCCTGCCTGGCTACTACTCTCATCAGACTGCAGCCTACCACTGGTAGTGATCTCCAGGGCCCTGTGTAATTCCAAAACCCTGTGTGCCGCCCCCACGTCAGTAGCAGCCGAGCTGCTCAGATCCGGATCCGCAATGTGGCTCGAGGGATTCTCCGGACCCCCGGGTCACGCGGACACTCCAAATAAAAAAGGGGATGTATTTGTACGGGATTTGCCATAATCAGTCTGTGACGCCACCCACGGTGTGTGGTGAAGTGTGGCACCACTGCTGCTGCTGTGGGGCACCCGGGGGTGATGGGATGGCAGCTGGTTGTTAACCCCTCCGTGGGTAGGGATGGTTGCCCCAGGACCCGGTGACTCGGTGCAGGGGACGGTGATGGCAGGGGCCGTCGTGCCTGGTCGGACCAGGGAGTCTCAGTTTACTCACGGTTAAATAAATCAGACACGTCCAGTGATTAACCAAGATGCTGGTGGCTGGCCGCCGTGGCCGGGTGTACTCTGGTCCTTCACCTGGGCTGGTGGTCTGTCCCTTTCCTCTGCACTGTATTGTGATGTGGTAGACTTCCCGGTGTGGAACGCGGGTGTCCGCTCCCGGTACTTCTGTTGGGAGCCGTGCCCGCTGACGCTGACCCGTGGGATCTACTGGGCCCTGGCGGATGCCCTATCCCTCTCTGTGGGTGGTTGTCTGCTTTTGGGACTTTAGTTGGGACAGGACCTATAATCCTGCCCTCAATTGGTTAATTAGCTAGGCCGTTGGTTCCGATCCTGGCTTCAGGGTCCAAGCACCCCCTCTGTACATTGTTTCCGGGTCGGTTCTCCGGTGTCTGTACCGGCGGGCTCCAACCCTGCCCCGGTCCACCTCGGATCTCCAGCTGCCGTCTTACCGTCTCCTGTCAGACACGGACCACCGTCTGCCACCTAGCCAATGCACCTGGCCTCCAACCCCGGCGCTTCTGCTCTCTGTACTTTAGCTTTACCTTCACTCTCCTCCTCCACTACTACAACTCCTAAACTTGACTGCTGAACTTGACTGACTGTTTTCCCGCCCCGGGTTCTCTAGACCCCTAGGTGGGCATTCTCCATCTGCCTGGTCCCGCCCACTGGTGTGCCTGTCCTGCCCTAAGGGGGGTGACTAGGGTTTCAGGTCGGCTGTATGTAACCCAGTGAGGGAAGGTGTTGTGCGGGGCCTCTACTGTGTGACCACCTGGCGGCGCCAGGGTGTCACACCTGTATAGATGTTAACCGCTTCAGCCCCGGGGCACTTTCCGTTTTTGCGTTTTTGTTTTTTGCTCCCCTTCTTCCGAGAGCCGTAACTTTTTTATTTTTCCGTCAATCTTGCCATATGAGGGCTTGTTTTTTGCGGGACAAGTTGTACTTTTAAATGAAACCATAAGTTTTACCATATGGTGTACTGGAAAACCGCAAAAAAATTCCAAATGCGGAAAAATTGCAAAAAACAAGTGTGATGGCACAATAGTTTTTGGGATGTTTTATTCACGGTGTTCACTATATGGTAAAACTGATGTGTGGGTATGATGCCTGAGGTCGGTGCGAGTTTGTAAACACCAAACATGTATAGGTTTACTTGTATCTAAGGGGTTAAAAAAAATTCACAAGTTTGTCCAATAAAAGTGGCGCACGTTTTGCGCCATTTTCCGAAACACGTAGCGTTCTTATTTTTTGGGATCTATGGCTCAGTGATGGCTTATTTTTTGCGTCTCGAGCTGACGTTTCTAATGGTACCATTTTTGCGCAGATGCTATGTTTTGATCGCCTGTTATTGCATTTTGCGTAAAACTTGCAGCGACCAAAAACGTAATTTTGGCGTTTGGAATTTTTTTGCCACTACGCCGTTTACCAATCAGATTAATTGATTTTATATTTTGATAGATCGGGCATTTCTGAACGCGGCGATAACAAATATGTGTATATTTATTTATTTTTTAACCCTTTAATTTTCAGTGGGGGAAAGGGGGGTGATTTGAACTTCTAGGTTTTTTGTTTATTTTTTTAAAACTTTTTTTTTTTTTTCACTTTTTTTATTTTACTAGTCCCCCTAGGGGGCTATAGCGATCAGCAATCCGATCGCTATTATCTATCTGCTGATTACAGCTATACAGCTGTAAACAGCAGATACAGTCACTTTCTTTTTCCCTCTGTTCCGTGCCGAGGGAAAACGAAAGTGAAACATCATAGCTGCAGGCGTCATCACATGACCCTGTGCTACGATGGCAACCACCGATTGTCACGTGATCCCGCACGTGACTTCCGGTGGGGGCGGCGGTAATTAAAAAAGATGGCCACGCGCATATAGATCTTGCTGCCAGACTTTGGCAGCAAGATTTAAGGGGTTAATGGCCGCGGGTGGAAGCGATTCCACCCGCAGCTAGCAGGCACACATGTCAGCTGTTGAAAACAGCTGATGTGTGTGCCGACCGCCACCGCCTGCCCGCGGCAGGGGGTGGAGCTTAACGGGACACGCTCCATGACGGATATATCCGTCTATGGGTGTGAAGGGGTTAAAGGGTTTCAGGTTCTCGGGGTCCTGCTTTGTGAGCGGCTTTTCTCTAGCCTGTCCATTACAGCCAGTCTGAGTCTGTGGATCCAGGCAGGCGTTACAGTCAAGTGTCTGCGTAATTATCCTGTACCTCGAGGTGGACGGGGGTGGGGCCCAGGTCCAAATTTTGCACCCAGGCCCATTGAACTCTAGTTATTCCACTGTTTGGAAGTATGCCAAGGGTTATGCTGAAAGAGGAAATTCTTCTTCCTTCAGTTTTTTTTAGCAGAGGTTTGAAAAGGTTTTGTTGCAAAATTGATTGATATTTGGAACTGCTCATAATTCCTTCCTACCAAAGTCCCAGTTTCAGATGAAGAAAGACAACTCAAAAACATAATGCTGCCTCCACCGTGCTTCATTGTGGGTGTTTGCACATCATCGAAAAAAAAAAAAAACAGTGTTCGCTTGCACCAAACATATTTTGGTCTCATCAGACCATAACAGATTTTCCCACATGCTTTTGGCAGACTGTTAGTTTTTTCGAAACATATCTTGGATTATTTTCTTTGTAAGCTTCCATCTTGCCATCTTACTCCACTGACCGGACATATAAAGAAAATGGGAGATAGGTTTTGTTGAGTACTGCATGTAAAAACTGACATTTTAAATAGAGGTGTGTAGACTTTTTATATCCACAGTAGTAAGTTGAGTCCCTGTTATAGATTTTACATTGGGACTAATGAGCTTCAAGTTACTCCTCTAACCGGTAAGTTAGTGTTTTGGACGTGTACCGCCCCAGCAGCAGTCGAACCGCTCGGATCCGGGTGTCATTACGCGTGGCTCGGGGGTCTCCGGACCCGGGGGCTTAGGGTCACGCCAAAACATGATTGTGGGTTATTTACAGGGGAATTAGATAGTTCTTGACGCAACCCGTGGTGTGCGGTTTTAGCGAGTACCGCCGTTACCGTTTGGAGTACCCGGGGTGATGGAGTGGGGGCAGCCAGATGATGTTACCCTCCATGGGTAGGGAAAAGCCCCGGGACCCTGGATGGTGAGATGGATTGCAGGGAGAGCGCAGGCTCGCTGGTAGCAGGGGTTAATCAGGTACTCACTCAGAAAGAAAGCAGACACTGACAACATGGTAAGCCAAGTCTCTGGGTGCCACTGCCCTCTTGAGGGAGCTCGTCCAGATTCCGTCCCCTGCAGTACTGCCTGATGGTCTGGAGCCTGCCTCCGTGTACAAATTTTTAGAAGTGTCCAAGTGGCCCGTAAGCTTGCAGCTGTCCGGGCACCGCTCCCCACTATGGGTAATAGAGGAGCTTGCTCTCAGGAGCTGATGCTTAGCATTTCAGTGGGCTGCTTTGTTTGGAAAGCCCTATCCCCCTCGTTGCGCTAGTGCCCCCGATCTCTGAGCTTCATGGGAACAGTCCATAAAGGCCCTGTCCTCTGCAGGTTAATTGCCGGGTTGGTTGAAGTCTCTCACCGACCTAGGGTCTAGTACCCAGACGTGCTTTCGACCCCAGACCGGCTATTGGACTGCAGCTGCCGGCCGTCCTCCTCTACTAGCCAGGCACCCAGTCCCAATCTCCCGCGACCGGGTCCTCCGGGTCCAGACCACCGCCTGCAACCCAATCTGCTTCTCCCATGGGAGCTCCAACTCCCAACTTCCTCGAGCTCCTCACTGCTTGAGTGCTACCACCGAAATGAACTCGTTACCTCCCACCTCCCTGCCTGACCCCTAGGTGGGAGGCCCTATTCCAGCTTAGCAGCCCATTGGTGTGCCTGACAGGGTGTGGTGCGAGGTGTGATTGGGATTTTGGAAGCTGATGGAGGCAGTGCTGCAAGTTGAGAACCCAGAACCATGGGGGGGAGGGGGTTGGAGGAGGTCGACTTTATTGTGCCAACATTCTACCATTTTTGGGTATAATGTTTTATGCCACTCACAAAGTGCATAGCATTTTGAATAAAATTTATTATGTCACATCCCCCATTTTAAAGAAGTGTACTGCGGATAAAAAGCGCAGATAGGGTCTTACCTGGTAATATATGGCAAACAGGTAGATGTACTCACCTATAGAAGTTGTGCCAATCACAACTCCTATAAAAGCATGAAATGACATCTGCTGCAGCCCCGAAAAAAAAACGTATTGCAGATATAGGAGGAAGAAACCGGGATATGCCGCACTGACACCAAACATCAAGTGGTTGATTAACTTTTTCTTTTATTCAATCAGGTCTACGTGTTTCGGAGGACACAGCCTCCTTCCTCAGAACAATTTTACAGAAAAACCAACAGTGGTAGTACAACAGAGACTACATATTATATATGTAGGAAGAGGTTAAAGAGTTAACTGTATAAACTGTGGAAAAAAATAACTATAAATGTAATAAAATGACCAAAAAAATTCTTTTTGTCTTATATTACCATTTGTGAAAGATTTAAGAAAAAAAATATAATAATGCTACTACTACTACTACTACTACTACTACTAATAAGATCCAAAAAGTCACTTATACCTTGATAAATAAATGTTAGTGAAAACTTAGGAAAATAATGGCGATCTGAGAACATTAGTGTATAAAATAAGATGAATTAATGTTACTCGTGAATAATAATAATATATTATTATATATATATATATATATATATATATATATATATATATATATATATATAAAGATATTGAAGCCTTGGTTGACTAGACAGGTAATGGTGGTGGCTGACATGAAGAAATCCTACCAATGGCTGGAGAAAGCTGGACACCAGGACAGCACAGAGGCACTAATCATAGCAGCACAAGAGCAGGCGCTAAGTACCAGATCCATAGAAGCAGGGATCTACCACACAAGACAAGACCCAAGGTGTAGACTATGTAAAGAAGGCACGGAAACAATCCAACATATAGTGGCAGGATGCAAAATGCAAGCAGGAACAGCGTACACCGAATGCCACAACCAAGTAGCGGGAATTGTATACAGGAATATCTGTACAGTGTATGGGCTAAGTCCCCCTACGTCCAGGTGGGAGACCCCAGAAAAAGTGGTGGAGAATGAAAGGGCTAAAATCCTGTAGGACTTCAAGATCCAGACGGATAAGCAAGTGGTAGCTAACCAACCAGATATCGTGATAGTAGACAAGGGTCAGAAAACAGCAATGATAATAGATGTGGCAGTGCCTAATGACAGTTACATCAGAAAGAAGGAATATGAGAAGCTGGAGAAATACCAGGGCCTTAAAGAACAACTGGAGAAGATGTGGAAGGTGAAGGTAACAGTGATCCCCAAGTTGGAAAAATGGCTGCAACAGATTCCAGGAGCAACATCTGAGCTCTCTGTCCAGAAAAGCGCAGTGCTGGTGTGTCGCCCTGGGCAAGCCAGGGGACACAGGTCACACACTACCACACCCCACATCCCAGTTAGGCACACCTAAGCTGAACCAAAAAAATCCTTGTTGCCTTCCTCCAGAGGCTGATGATTCACACCAGGGGGTGGGCCAGGCGGTTGGCTCCGCCCACCAAGGAGATCACAGTTCTGGAGGCGGGAGAAACCAGGCAGAACAGTCAGGGAGGAGGAAGTGGAAGGAGTGGAAGTTAAGCCCGGGCAGGGCAAGAGTGAAGGCAGCTCATGGACGAGCTTGAGTGAGGAGCTAAAGAAAACAACAGAGAAGTGAAAGTGAAGGAAGGAAAAGTGGTAAAGTAGGAGAGCAAGAAGTGGTGACAGAGCAGAGAGTGTGCAAGCCTGAGAGCCCAGCTTTGTGTAGGGCCACAACAGCAAGGTCAGCGACGGCGGTGACTGTCTGGAGGGGGACCGTTTGGAAGTTCCTGGAAGGACCCCATTGGCTGTGTGCCCGGTGGTCTGGAGCAGTGTTCCGAAGGACAGTCAGCACCAGGGCAGGGGCCTCTCGGACCCCGGCAAGGCTAGGAGTCGCCAAATTTGCCGAATCCGTCAGTGAAGGGGACGTAGATTCCCCCAACAACTAAGTCCCGATTGAAGGCAACAGCCCAACCTGAAGCAGAGAGACACCGCCACCGCCAAGGCACCAGTTTCTCAGGGCCAGCGCCTGCGGGCAAAATGTAGAGCTCCTCCGGCCCAGATTGCAGTCGGAGAGCGGGTTACCGGTGGGGATCCATCGCAACCATCCGTACATACAGGTGCAAGGAAGAGGGACATCACCGTCACCTACCGGGAAAGCAAAGCAGCCGTCTGTGGGACCGTCCTACCAGCAGTTTGGTTTACCGTACAAACTGTGTCCAAGTCTCAGGCTGAGTGAGTACCACAGTGCCGCAAGGCACAGCGCTGCCCCCGCGTCCCTGCGCCCACCAGGCCCCGCACCTCACAAGCCATCACCGGGTCCCGGGATCACCAACCCCGACCCACGGAGGGGCAACACAACACCTGGCTGCTCCCCATCACCATCCCCGGGATCCCCGCATAGAGCAGCGGTGGTGCTACACATCACCACAACCGTGGGTGGCGTCACGGACATTATCCCAACATCCCAAAACCCCCCTTTCACTCACGGGCGAGGAGTGTCGCTCGAGAAACCCCGGGATCCGGCCCACCGCTCGAGCCACCACTGAGCAGCTGCCGGACCCGAGCAGAAGGGGTGAGCGCGGTGTGCTGACACCCTCCTCCCCGCCCGCGACAACTTGGCGTCACGAACAGGATCTTACCGCTCTGCCGTCTGGTAGAGGTGCGCCTTGTTACCGCCGGAGGTATCCGGCAGAAAAATTTCAGAAGCCGCCATCATTGGCGCGAAAAGTTCCCGCTCGAGCGTCTTCTCGAGCAGTAGAGGCGCGAAGGCCAAAATCCCGCCCCGAGAGAGGAGGGGCCGGAAAGAGCTAAGGGGGACGAAATGGCGGCTGGCCGCATGTGAGCGCGGCTGTGGAAGCAGGGACGCCAGGACCCTGCGGCCATTTATTGGTTCCTGGAAGAGGCCGCTGCTAAAGATGCTGAGTCCGACCAACAACACCGTGGTCCCCGCGCCCGGCATGGCGGCGTGGGTGGAAGTCCGGACCGCCCAGCTAAGCAGCCGTCTGCAGGTCCGCATGCAGCTCCTCCTGGAGGAGTGGGAGGCCGACACGGTGGAAGTGGTGGCTGCTATGTGGAGATGCGAGGTGGAGGAAGATTTGGGGGAACGGGTAAGAGACCCACGTCCCTGTATTCCCGAGGGATCGGCCGCTGCGGCTGAGGGGCCCGGCCTACACCCGTTCACCCTGCTGCCTCTCCCGCTACCCGCGTTAGCTGCTGCTGCCCCGCCACTAGGCCCGCTACCACCACCACCGGTAGCGGTACCCTGCCAATCCGCCCCGGCGGACCGACCTGCAGCAGAAGCTCATGACCACCCTGAACCGCTTCTATGGAAGAAGCCAAAGGCTGAGCCCGTCAGCAAAGATGCACCGGAGGCATGGCGGGGATGCAGCTGCCAGGAGGCAGAGGAGGCCATGTCACAGCGGGGTCCCTCATTACTGAAGGTGCCGGTCGTAGCCGACACGGAGGGACTCTGGCTGGGTCCGTCCCCCGCACACGCTGAACCGGAGCAAACAGAAAGTACTCCCGGCTGGGAGCGGCGGCAACAGCAGCTGCGCAGGGAGATCGATGCCCGCATGTATATGGAAGAAGATCGCCTGCAGCGAGCTACCATTGGGGTCCAGAGCGGTGCACCATGTGAAGGTGGCACTAGAGCCCCACGAGTGAGAATGGACTGTTGAGCCGCAAAAGGCAGCGGAGTGCTGCTGCACAGTCCCCGTTGGGACCACCAGTCAGCATGTGTACAAGTTTGTTTGTTTGAAAAGTTTAAAAGTTGAATGATAAGAAGAAAAATGAAAATTACCGAAGAAGTCACCTGATTTGTTTGTTGATTTGCAACCGGCTGGAGCCGGCACCGTTGTCCCCGTGGGGACCGTTTAAAAAGTTTTGCATGGGAACTATCCATGGACAAGCCCGTGAACTTTGCAGGGCAACCACAAACGTTAGTGGCTTGTAAATATGTTGGGTACCGTTACCGTTTCCGCAGGCCGCCTCCGGAGAGGCAGGTTGGAGGGAGGGCCCTGAGCAGAGCAGGCCAGGGCCCAGCCACCAAAGGAACCGGTGGCTACCCTCTGGAGGGAAGGACAGATCCCGCTCGGGTACCGTGTGCTGGACTGTGGGTCAAGGGGTGCTGCCTGGGTTTTAGGGGCAGCATCAGGGCCAGGTTACTTGGGTGGGAGAGAGCGGAAACCGTAACCGTATACCGTTGAAACGTTAAAAGTAAAATGTGCCTCCCGTCTTGGGAAGAAGTTATTAAAAATGTTATTATTGTTTGTTTAACCCTGTTACCCCTTTTTCAGAAAAATAAAACCGGTGTAGGACGGCAGCCCGCGGACGGTCTGCATTTTGCTAAGGGGGAATGTGTCGCCCTGGGCAAGCCAGGGGACACAGGTCACACACTACCACACCCCACATCCCAGGTAGGCACACCTAAGCTGAACCAAAAAAATCCTTGTTGCCTTCCTCCAGAGGCTGATGATTCACACCAGGGGGTGGGCCAGGCGGTTGGCTCCGCCCACCAAGGAGATCACAGTTCTGGAGGCGGGAGAAACCAGGCAGAACAGTCAGGGAGGAGGAAGTGGAAGGAGTGGAAGTTAAGCCCGGGCAGGGCAAGAGTGAAGGCAGCTCAGGGACGAGCTTGAGTGAGGAGCTAAAGAAAACAACAGAGAAGTGAAAGTGAAGGAAGGAAAAGTGGTAAAGTAGGAGAGCAAGAAGTGGTGACAGAGCAGAGAGTGTGCAAGCCTGAGAGCCCAGCTTTGTGTAGGGCCAGAACAGCAAGGTCAGCGACGGCGGTGACTGTCCGGAGGGGGACCGTTTGGAAGTTCCTGGAAGGACCCCGTTGGCTGTGTGCCCGGTGGTCTGGAGCAGTGTTCCGAAGGACAGTCAGCACCAGGGCAGGGGCCTCTCGGACCCCGGCAAGGCTAGGAGTCGCCAAATTTGCCGAATCCGTCAGTGAAGGGGACGTAGATTCCCCCAACAACTAAGTCCCGATTGAAGGCAACAGCCCAACCTGAAGCAGAGAGACACCGCCAAGGCACCAGTTTCTCAGGGCCAGCGCCTGCGGGCAAAGTGTAGAGCTCCTCCGGCCCAGATTGCAGTCGGAGAGCGGGTTACCGGTGGAGATCCATCGCAACCATCCGTACATACAGGTGCAAGGAAGAGGGACATCACCGTCACCTACCGGGAAAGCAAAGCAGCCGTCTGTGGGACCGTCCTACCAGCCGTTTGGTTTACCGTACAAACTGTGTCCAAGTCTCAGGCTGAGTGAGTACCACAGTGCCGCAAGGCACAGCGCTGCCCCTGCGTCCCTGCGCCCACCAGGCCCCGCACCTCACAAGCCATCACCGGGCCCCGGGATCACCAACCCCTACCCACGGAGGGGCAACACAACACCTGGCTGCTCCACATCACCATCCCCGGGATCCCCGTATTAAGCAGCGGTGGTGCTACCAATTACCACAATGTGGCGGGTGGCGTCACGGACATTATCCCAACATCCCAAACCCCCCTTTCACTCACGGGCGAGGAGTGCCGCTCGAGGAAAACCCCCGGGATCCGGCCTACGGCTCGAGCCACCACTGAGCAGCCGGACCCGAGCAGAAGGGGTGAGCGCGGTGTGCTGACACCCTCCTCCCCGCCCGCGACACTGGGAACAACTAAGATCCTGCGCAGAACCCTCAAACTCCCAGGCCTCTGGTAGAGGACCCGAGAATGAGGAAGGACAAATAACCACCCACAGGGGGTGAGAAGGTATATATATATCATTTAACATACAGAGGGGCTAGAAAATAATCACCTGCAAAGCAGTGAAAGCGAGTGCCAAAAGAAAAAGCTGATGCACATGCCTGAAAAGTTCACCACAGTACAGACCGTGGGAAAATTCTTAATGCGGCTGTGTGAAAGGTGACTGCAGTTCAAGAGCGTGGGATACTGTAGACTGTGCATGCACAAAATGCACATCCCCCATTTTAATAAGTTCACCAAAACTTTTGCAATTTCTCCATCTTCAAAATTCTGCACCATTTTAATCTAGGGGTGTATTTAAATACATTTGTTTCATTTGTCAGTTTAAGCTTTGCTTTACATAATTTGGCAAAGCAGTTCCACTAAAAACCGCAAAAAAAATTAGCCTTGATAAATGGGTGCATTTATCAACAGCAATTAACAACCCTCAGATCCCAGGCTTACAAATTTACATGTTTTTGTTCATGCTCTGCACACAGATTTTTATTTATTTTTTTAATTCTCCTCCTCCCTTTATGAATCGGCTAGAATACACACACACACACACACACACTAGATTTCCCATGTCTCCTGGGAGCCATCTGCGGTTTTTAACTTTTTTTGTGGCAGTTTTGCAGAGGTTTTTCTACAAAGTGGGTTTCAAAAATGCTGCAAAGAATGGAGATGCTCATTCTTTTAAAAAGCTGCAAAAAAGTAAAGCAAAAAATATATAACAAACGACAATGCATTTAGAAAAAAAAAATGTATCTACTAATGTGTCGCCCTGGGCAAGCCAGGGGACACAGATAACAACACCACTACACCCCACACTCCAGGTAGGCACACCTGCTAACCAGAAATCCTTGTTGCCTCCCTCCAGGAGTCTGTGATGCACACCAGGGGGTGGGCCAGGCGGTTGGCTCCGCCCACCAAGGAGCTCACAACTCTGGAGGCAGGAAGTTATCAGGCAGTCAGCTCAGGGAAGAGCTTGAGTAAAGAAGCAGCTTAGCCCAGGCAGGGGCTAGAGTAAACAACCAGAAGTGAAAGTAAGGAAAGGAAAGTGGAAAAGGAGGAAAGCAAGAAGTGGAGACAGCGCAGAGAGAGTGCAAAGCCTGAGAGCCCAGCTGTGTGTAGGGCTAGAACAGCAAGGTCAGCGACGGCGGGGACTGTCCGGAGGGGGACCGTTTGGAAGTTCCTGGAAGGACCCCGTTGGCTGTGTGCCCGGTGGTCTGGAGCAGTGTTCCGAAAGACAGTCAGCACCAGGGCAGGGGCCTCTCGGACCCCGGCAAGGCTAGGAGTCGCCCAATTTGCCGAATCCGTCAGTGAAGGGGACGCAGATCCCCCAGCAACAAAGTCCCGATTGACGGCAACAGCCCGACCACTACCGGGGAGACACCGCCACCGCCAAGGCACCAGTTTCCCCAGGGCCAGCGCCTGCGGGCAAAGTGTAGAGCTCCTCCGGCCCAGATTGCAGTCGGGGAGCGGGTAACCGGAGGGAATCCACCGCTACCATCAGTCAAACAGGTGCAAGGAAGAGAGACGTCACAGTCACCTACCGGGGAAGCAAAGCAGCCGTCTGTGGGACCGTCCTACCAGCCGTTTGGTTTACCGTACAAACTGTGTCCAAGTCTCAGGCTGAGTGAGTACCATAGTGCCGCAAGGCACAGCGCTGCCCCCGCGTCCCTGCGCCCACCAGGCCCTACACTTCACATCTCTTCACCGGGCCCCGGGATCACCAACCCCTACCCACGGAGGGGCAACACAACACCTGGCTGCTCCCATCACCATCCCCGGGATCCCCATCCAAAGCAGCGGTGGTGCAATCACCACAACCGTGGGTGGCGTCACGAACTATAACAATCCCCACACCCAACAAACCCCTTTCACTCACGGGCGAGGAGTGCCGCTCGAGACACCCCGGGATCCGGCCCACAGCTCGAGCCACCACTGAGCAGCTGCCGGACCCGAGCAGTAGGGGTGAGCGCGGTGTGCTGACACCCTCCTCCCCGCCCGCGACAACTTGGCGTCACGAACAGGATCTTACCGCTCTGCCGTCTGGTAGAGGTGCGCCTTGTTACCGCCGGAGGTATCCGGCAGAAAAATTTCAGAAGCCGCCATCTTTGGCGCGAAAAGTTCCCGCTCGAGCGTCTTCTCGAGCAGTAGAGGCGCGAAGGTCAAAACCCCGCCCCGAGAGAGGAGGGGCCGGAAAGAGCTAAGGGGGACGCGATGGCGGCTGGCAGCATGTAGTCGCCGCTATAAAAGCAGGGACGCCAGGACTCTGCAAACATCCCGTTCCTGGAAGCAAACAGCAAAGACACCATGTGGATGCCGTCCCGAAACACCGTGGCCCCCGCACCGGGAACCGCAGCGTGGGTGGAGATCCGGACCGCGCAGCTCCATCTAAGGCTGCAGGTCAAAATGCAGCTCCTCCTGGAGGAGTGGGAGACCGACATGGCGGACGTTTTGGCAGCCGTGCGGAGACGCGAGGAGGAAGCGGAGGAAGGGAGGGTGAGTGACCCACGCCCTTATGTCCCGGAGGGACCGGTCGCTGCGGCTGAGGGACCCGGTCCAAGCCCTCTCCCCCCGTTGCCTCCTTCGCCACCCGTCTCGGAGGCCGTGACCCCGCCACTAGGCCCGCTGCCACCGCAACCGGTAGCGATACCCAGCCCGTCCGCCCCGGCGGACCGACCTGTAGCCGGAGCCAGAAGCAAACCGGAGGCATTGCCATGGAAGGCCCCGAAGATTGCGCCAGAGACAGTCCCCGAGCAGTTCCCCGAGCCGGAGCCGATGACCCGCTCCGAGCCGAAGGTCCAACTGCGGAAAGCCCCTGTGCCCATCCCCCACACCTCGGCTGAGGTGGCGCCGGGTTGTTGCTGCAAGGCAGCGCCCAAGGCCATGACACCGCGGGATACGCCACCCACCTTCCTGACAGTGGGTAACGTGCTGAATGTCCCGCGGGGCTCAACCCGTGCGCCGGAGCCGTACTGGGACAGGGAGCCGACCAAGCTGGGCCTGGAGATCGCGGAGAGGGAGCGTAGGAAAGCCGAGCTGGTGGCCCGAGTCATACGGGAAAAGGAGAACCTGCGGCAAGCGACCTTCCGTGTCCGGGGCCCGTTCTACGAGGGGCAGGTGAGGCGATTCGATATCCGCCGGGGCTACGGGTTCATATACGAACCGGGCCTGGAGGCCGAGGTATTTGTAGCCCGGCGGGATGTGCATGCTCACCTGCCCGAAGAGCATCCTGGCCGCAATCTTATCCCGGGAGACATGGTGCGGTACACTCGGCACTGCGGAGAGAGGGGGTGGTTTGCCCTGGATGTAAAGCTGAGGGGCAACCCGGAGGGCAAGATGAGCTCTGCACCCCCTCCCTCGGATGAAGCAGCAGCAGGACCGGAGTAGGGCAATGGAGGCCCGCAGCACCGTCCCCGTAGGGACCAGCGCTTTGTTTGTTTGAAAGTTGTTTGAAAAAGTTTGAAAAGTTTTGAAAAATGAAAATGATTACCCGAGAAGTCACCTGATTTATTTTGTTGATTTGCAACCGGCTGGAGCCGGCACCGTTGTCCCCGTGGGGACCGTTAAAAGTTTATGCATGGAAACTAGCCATGGACAAGCCCGTGAACTCTGCAGGGCAACCACAAACGTTAGTGGCTTGTAAATATGTTGGGTACCGTTACCGTTTCCGCAGGCCGCCTCCGGAGAGGCAGGTTGGAGGGAGGGCCCTGAGCAGAGCAGGCCAGGGCCCAGCCACCAAAGGGACCGGTGGCTACCCTCTGGAGGGAAGGACAGATCCCGCTCGGGTGACTTGTGCTGGACTGTGGGTCAAGGGGTGCTGCCTGGGTTTTAGGGGCAGCATCAGGGCCAGGTTGCTTGGGTGGGAGAGAGCGGAAACCGTAACCGTATACCGTTGAAACGTTAAAAGTAAAATGTGCCTCCCGTCTTGGGAAGAGTTGATTAAAAATGTTATGCTTATGTTTTGTTTAACCCTGTTATCCCCTTTTTACAGAAAAATAAAACCGGTGTAGGACGGCAGCCCGCAGACGGTCTGCATTTTGCTAAGGGGGAATGTGTCGCCCTGGGCAAGCCAGGGGACACAGATAACAACACCACTACACCCCACACTCCAGGTAGGCACACCTGCTAACCAGAAATCCTTGTTGCCTCCCTCCAGGAGTCTGTGATGCACACCAGGGGGTGGGCCAGGCGGTTGGCTCCGCCCACCAAGGAGCTCACAACTCTGGAGGCAGGAAGTTATCAGGCAGTCAGCTCAGGGAAGAGCTTGAGTAAAGAAGCAGCTTAGCCCAGGCAGGGGCTAGAGTAAACAACCAGAAGTGAAAGTAAGGAAAGAAAAGTGGAAAAGGAGGAAAGCAAGAAGTGGAGACAACGCAGAGAGAGTGCAAAGCCTGAGAGCCCAGCTGTGTGTAGGGCTAGAACAGCAAGGTCAGCGACGGCGGTGACTGTCCGGAGGGGGACCGTTTGGAAGTTCCTGGAAGGACCCCGTTGGCTGTGTGCCCGGTGGTCTGGAGCAGTGTTCCGAAAGACAGTCAGCACCAGGGCAGGGGCCTCTCGGACCCCGGCAAGGCTAGGAGTCGCCCAATTTGCCGAATCCGTCAGTGAAGGGGACGCAGATCCCCCAGCAACAAAGTCCCGATTGACGGCAACAGCCCGACCATTACCGGGGAGACACCGCCACCCGCCAAGGCACCAGTTTCCCCAGGGCCAGCGCCTGCGGGCAAAGTGTAGAGCTCCTCCGGCCCAGATTGCAGTCGGGGAGCGGGTAACCGGAGGGAATCCACCACTATCATCAGTCAAACAGGTGCAAGGAAGAGAGACGTCACCGTCACCTACCGGGGAAGCAAAGCAGCCGTCTGTGGGACCGTCCTACCAGCCGTTTGGTTTACCGTACAAACTGTGTCCAAGTCTCAGGCTGAGTGAGTACCATAGTGCCGCAAGGCACAGCGCTGCCCCCGCGTCCCTGCGCCCACCAGGCCCTACACTTCACATCTCTTCACCGGGCCCCGGGATCACCAACCCCTACCCACGGAGGGGCAACACAACACCTGGCTGCTCCCATCACCATCCCCGGGATCCCCATCCAAAGCAGCGGTGGTGCAATCACCACAACCGTGGGTGGCGTCACGAACTATAACAATCCCCACACCCAACAAACCCCTTTCACTCACGGGCGAGGAGTGCCGCTCGAGACACCCCGGGATCCGGCCCACAGCTCGAGCCACCACTGAGCAGCTGCCGGACCCGAGCAGTAGGGGTGAGCGCGGTGTGCTGACACCCTCCTCCCCGCCCGCGACACTAAGAGCATGGAGTGATTGAATCTTCTGTTTCACTACATAGCAGCATATCTGGGAATTCATGATCACATTATTGAACTGTAAATCCCCGACGCCAGCAGCACCACATAAGTATACTGCCACCATCATGCATATTTCAAAATACATGGTTTCTACAGTGAAACATGATGGTGGCAGTGCCCTGATGTGGGGCTGCATGAGTGTCGCGCTCGCCACGTTCGGGTCCGGGGCTTCTGCTGCTGCTGCTTGGTGGCTCGAGCGGTGGACCGGACCCGGGGACTCGAGCAGCGCTCCTCACCAATGAGTGAAAAGGGGGTGGTTTGGTTAGGGAGATTGTTCGTGACGCCACCCACGGGTCGTGGTGATAATGGCACCACCGCTGCTGGTAACGGGGATCCCGGGAGAGATGGTAGGGTGCAGCTGAGATGTTGTCCCCTCCGTGGGTAGGGGGGTTTGGCGTTCCTGGGGCCCGGTGGTGGTGACGGGGAGGCTGGATGGCAGGGTTGCAGGGACAGTGCGGCGCGGTGCCGGACGGCACTGGTGTACTCACTCAGACAATCACTGACAGAGTCTCTGGTAAACCAAAACGGCCAGATGGTGGCTGTCTTTCCCTGCACCTTTTAGAATGTTCTGACTCCTGTTGTTGCTTACCGGTAGTCCGCTCCCCGGCGTATAGGTGCCGTAGGAGCCAGTTTTGCCCCGCAGGCGCTGGCCCTTGGATCTCTAGCCTGTGGCGGTGGCTGTATATCCTCTCTGGGTGGACGGTTGCCTTCAAATCGGGACTTGGTAGTTGGGAAACCCCTGGGGTTCCTGTCACATTCGGATTTGACTATTGACGGCGACTCCAAGCCTGGTCGGGGTCCGATGGCCCTGCCTGTGTGCTTAGCTTCACTCCGTTCCCCGGTCCGGTACCGGCGGGCCGACGCCCGACCCCGGTCCTTACGGCTCTGCGGAGTTCTACTAACTCCTGCAGACGGCCACCACCGTCTGCCAACATTGCTCTCAGTGTCTGGGCTCCAACCCAGACACTTTCAGTTCGTGACCTCTCACTTTCACCTCCAAACTCTATCTACTGCTTTTCCCGCCTCCAGGCCTGTGAATTCCTCGGTGGGTGGGGCCAACCACCTGGCTGCGCCCCACCTGGTGTGGACATCAGACCCTGGAGGGAGGCAACAAGGATTTTTGTGTTTGGGTGCTGTAACTGCCTAGGGTGGGGTGTGTATGTTGGTATGTATGTGACTACCTGGCTAGTCCAGGGCGGCACATGAGCACTGCTGGTGGCAAGGAGCTACATTTCATTGATGAATCTTGAATTCACAGATGTAGTGCTCTATATTGAAAGAGAAGATGTGAGGCCTAAGCCACACGGCATGAAAATTGGAGCGAATGGAATGCGATAAAACATCGCATTCCACTCGGACCAATATTAGCCTATGTCAGCGCACATGAGCGATTATTTTCTTAGCCCTAATCAGATCGAGAAAATCGCATCACGCTGCGGGTGCAATGCGTTCCTGGTTTCTCTTGCACCCATTCAAGTTTATGGGGTGAGAGAAAAATTGCAATGCACTCGCAGCATACCGGTGTACCGCAAGTGCATGGCGAGAATGGCAATAGCCGACACTGGAGGAGAATGGGAGATAAATCCCTCCCTCCGCTCCGCCGGCCTGCCTCTTCTCAGCACCGGCCCTCCCCCAGCAGCTGTGGTTCGATCGCATGATCGGACCTCAGTCGCAGCGACACTCGCATGGCACTCTGCTCCCGCTGTGCTGCCAGCGAGAGCCGAGTGTAATGCGAGGATTGCATTACTCCCCCGTGTGGCCACAGCCTTACCATCACTCCGTACCAGTGGCGTAGCTAGTGGTTCAGCTTGGGGAAGGGGAGGGGGTGTTTCGAAACATCTGAATGGGCACCTAACCAGGTGACAACTATAGTAACACGCCTTAATAATGGGTATACAGGAACCTCAGCAGATGACGGCGCGGTTGCTGAAAATAAATCTACACAAAGGCCAACACTGATCTTACCGCCATATGGTGACCATATAGTGGTAGATATCAGTCCTGCAGTACATGTGAGATTATAGTACAGTTATAGGCGGTGACTTACAGCTAATGTTCTATCTGATGGAGCCATTCACTTTTCTCGTCTTTTCATTCTGGCCCAGCCTAACATGACAACTTCCCCAGCCAGGACTCATCTGCAGAGATTACAGCAAAGACCCATCTGACGTTGCACATTTCCAGCCCCGACCCCATCTATTCTCGACCAGCACAAACCCCTCATCCTCCTGATATCTCAATACTGAGCCACTGCTGCCATATGTGTCCCTATTACTGCACTGCACCTGCTGTGTGGTACAATAATAGTGCTCCTCTTACCACCCCACATACTAATGCCACTGCTGTACCCCCACATGGTAATAATGCCTCATTTTTGCCCTATAGATGGTAATTTGCCCCCTCAAAATTATTATTGCCCTTGGCAAGTGCCCTAGAAAAGTGTCCACATTTTGTGCTTAGAATGTAATAATGCCCCCAGTGTGCCTGTGATGGTCACAATACCCTGAGTGCCCCTATAACAATAATGCTTCTTAAGTGTCCACTACTTAACATTTAACAATGTCTCCCAGGTACAGCTCTATATATATGATGGTCCCCACAGCTCCCTATACACAGTGTAATAAGCCAACAGCTCCCTATACACAGTGTAAGGGGCCCTCACCTCCCCTATGCGCAGTATGATGGGTCCATATCTCCCCTATACACAGTAGGATAGACCCACACTACATGTTAATCAGGCCCTTCTAATATATAGCCCCCCTTCCCCCCCCCCACACACAGACCCTAATTGCATACATGTTATCAGGCCCTTATAATAAGCAGCCCCCCCATACACACATCCCCTCAGTACGTACATGTTAACAGGCCCTTATAATATACAGGCCCCTTCCCCTCCACACACACCCCCCCAGTACATACATGTTAGCAACCCCTTATAAAAATACACACACACACACACACGTTACCTCAAGGCGGCGGATTGCAAGTGATGGAAAACAACGCAAGTGTGAAAGCAGCCTAAAGCTGGTGTCACACATAACGACGACGACAACGACGTCGCTGCTACGTCACCATTTTCTGTGACGTTGCAGCGACGTCCCGTCGCTGTCGCTGTGTGTGACATCCAGCAACGACCTGGCCCCTGCTGTGAGGTCGCCGGTCGTTGCTGAATGTCCAGCTTCATTTTTTGGTCGTCACTCTCCCGCTGTGACACACACATCGCTGTGTGTGACAGCGAGAGAGCGACGAAATGAAGCGATCAGGAGCCGGCACTGGCAGCTGCGGAAAGCTGTAACCAGCGTAAACATCGGGTAACCAAGGGAAGACCTTTCCCTGGTTACCCGATGTTTACGCTGGTTACCAGCCTCCACTCTTGCTGCCAGTGCTGGCTCCTGCACTGTGACATGTGGCTGCAGTATGCATCGGGTAATTAACCCGATGTATACTGTAGCAAGGAGAGCAAGGAGCCAGCGCTAAGCAGTGCGCGCGGCTCCCTGCTCTCTGCACTGTGACATGTAGCTGCAGCACACATCGGGTTAATTAACCCGATGTGTGCTGCAGGAGAGCAAGGAGCCAGCGCTAAGCGCGGCTCCCTGCTCTCTGAACATGTAGCACAGCGACGTTATGATCGCTGCTTCTGCTGTGTTTGACAGCTAAGCAGCGATCATAACAGCGACTTACAAGGTCGCTGTTACGTCACCGAAAATGGTGACGTAACAGCGACGTCGTTGTCGCTGTCGTTTAGTGTGACACCAGCTTAAGTGTCCAGCACATTGTGCTTTTGTAGACCTGCACCCCATAAACTGAGTCCTTCCAATTACACCATTACCATACACATGGACGCCTACTGCAGGTTAGGCAAACTTTCACTGGATTTTATTTGAGGGTGGGGAGATTTCATGACAGGGTCCAATAGGCCACCGTAGTCCAAGGCCATTATTTGACATCAAGCTACCATGGAAACCATTGTGACCCTGCGTGTGCAAGGTGCAGATGGTGCTAAAAACTGAGCCCCCTCTCTCTGTCAACCATGATGTTGCTTTTGACAGCAGTCTTTAGGGGCATAAATAACCACAATCTGTGCTAATAAAGATCATGGCCAATGCAGCGTGCTGTCAGCTATTTTATAAAACAGACACCTTTACCATTTTCAAATGTCCGGTAGCACCACATTCTTATTCCTCGGCATCGTAATAAACACTCCTCTGCAATTATTAAGGGGATAAAAGTTTGTAAGTTTAGGTTTTCATTGTGGAGTAAATATGTCTAAGATGTGATAATGTTGTAATGCCTAATGATGTACTGCATTATTTTTGCCATTGTAAGGCTATGTTCACACAATGCATCTTTTGCGGCGTTTTTGAGGTCCCAGATGCACCTAAATGCATGAGTTTCCTTCTCCCAGCAAAGTCTATGAGATTTCTATTTCACTGTCTACACATTGCATCTTTTTTTGTCAGCATCTTGGCTGCGTTTTTTGAAGATCCAGCATGTCAATTCTTTTTATGTTTTTGCCAGCGTTTGAGCCCTTCTAGTCAATAGATTTTACTTGAAAAAACGCATTGGGCAAAATGTGGTAAAAAAATGCATCAAAAACATGAGTTTTTTAATACGGGTGGCATGGTAGCTCAGTGGTTAGCACTGCAGCCTTGCAGCACTGGCGTCCTGGGTTCAAATCCCACCAAAGACAACATCTGCAAGGAGTTTGTATGTTCTGCCCATGTTTTCGTGTGTTTCCTCAGGGTACTCTGGTTTCCTCCCACACTCCAAAGAGATACAGATGGGGACGTTAGATTGTGAGCTCCAATGGGGATAGTGTTACCAATGTATGTAAAGCACTGTAAAATTAATAGCGATATAGATATCTCTCTCTCTCTATATATATATATATATATAAAAATAAATATTATATTATTATTCAATAAAGCGTTTTTGCCACAGGTGTGTTTGGTGGTAAGTGATCCAGTGGAGCTGAAGACACTGAAGAGTTATTGTAATGAGGGGTGGGATTTAAAGACACAGTTTGGTGGGATATAGAATGTGGATACAGAGTAGAGAACGAGGGGAGAGGGAGAAATTTGAAGACAGTTTGAAAAGCGAGGAAGGAGATGGGTGCAGACAGTATGAGGAGTGAAGGGAGAAATTTGAGGACAGTTTTGAAAGCGAAGAAAGGATAGGTGAAAACACTATGGGGTCAGAGGGCTGGGCACAGATAAGATAGTGAGCGAGGAATAAATCTGAGGACATAATATGGGTAACAATAGAGGGAATGGGTGCAGACAGTATGTGGAGTGAGGGGGATGTGATGGGTGCAGACAGTATTGGGTGCAAGGGGGGGGGGTCTGAGGAAACATTTGGGCAGTCACTAAGTACAATATGGGCATACCTCCCAACCGTCCCGGATTTTGCAGGACTGTCCGGCAGTCCCACAGCTCAGAGCTGATGTTCCGGCTCCTCCCTTCAGTGTAGTGAATAAATTAAATTCTTATCTGGTTTTCCGGGATGGCCGGGACTCGAACTTGTGAACTCATTGTCTATAGGCATCAGCTCTACCACTGAGCTACTGCCTCTAATGAAAAATATAGGAAGTAATCTTGACCTCTGTATTGCAGTAGAGAAGAAGCAGATTCTTCAGCTACAAAGAGGATAGATGGGCTAGCCAGATTAAAGGGCTAGCCAGATTAAAGGGCTAGCCAGATTAAAGGGCTAGCCAGATTAAAGGGCGACACAGATTAACGGGCGACACAGATTAACGGGCGACACAGATTAACGGGCGACACAGATTAACGGGCGACACAGATTAATAGATGATACATGATAGATATATAATAGATACATGATAGATAGAAAGATGAATAGATAGATACATGATAGATATAGATAGATACCGCATCTCTTTGTAGGTGAAGGAAAGAATCAGATTTATTTGTTCCCATAAAACAACTATAAAGAAATGAGAAAAAAAAAAAAATATATATGTATAGAAAAATGTTTCTTTATTTTCACCACCTTGGATTCAAACCAACAACTTTCAAGCATGTGTCCAGCAGCCCTACTAGTTTTTCTAGCTATTCTAGCAGTTGAGCCACTAGGAATGATTATGTCAGAGGGAGGATTTTATACAAATAAGCCTACAATGCAGCCTCTGATTACACAGGACATAGAGCTCCATTGTACAGAGCAGCATCTCTGTGTCCTTTATTCTAAATATGTAGTAGAAACGTGAGCGGAAATCAGGTATATACCGTGCTGATACTCAATGATATATTGATATAATCTCTTTATTGTTCGTACAGGTTTACGCATTTCAGAGACATCCGTCTCCTTCCTCAGGACATCAAAAGAACAATCATTGAGGACAAAATTTGAGGACACAGTATGAGGCGTGAGGGGGGGGGGGGGGGGGAGGGGAAGAGTGTTGATACAGCAGAGGGAGTAAGGGGGGGGGGGCTTTTTTGAGGAAACCGTATACGATATGGGGGTGGGTGCAGACAATATGGGAAGCAAGGGGGGGGGGGAGGGATGTATGAGGAAACAGTATGAAGGGGGTGATGTTTGCGGACACAGTATGGTGAGTAAGGGGGGATGTATGCGTACTCAGTATTGGAAGCATCTTGCACTCACATGACTGTCCACTCTTGCCGCCGGCACGGGGGAAAATCAAAAAAGTGTGCAGTGGGCGCACTGAGAATTCAGACATCTGCAGACTTTCATCACAAACCTGGACAAGCTAATTTATAAAATGAAGCATGGTAGTATGCCCAATCCTAGCACAGTGTCAGAATTCAGCTTTGCTTGCTGGTTCCAGTAGTCATCACGTGTGGACTCTACTCATATGAGATTTTCATACTTAGTCATGTGACAAATAGCTTTTTTTCCTGGCTCTCTCAATGAAGCATGGGCTGTAGATTTCCACTGAACATTGAGAGAAGTTGAAATTGTAGCTTGTTGGCACATGAAGTGTGAAAATTGCATTAGCATAGGAATGAGCAGTCACAAGACAACTACTCAATCCGCATGCGGAGAGGGGGAGGGCGCTACCACTGATATCTTATCCAGGGTGCAGGTAAAACTTAGATCTGTCTCTGACCTACGTGCACCTGGTATAGATCGCTTAGGCTCACCTCACATCAGCGGTATTTTGCCTCAGGGCCGGAACCGGTACAAATGCGCTTCAGCTCAATCCACCTACAATGGATGCAGTCACATGCATCACACGCAGCCGCATCTTGCCACGATTCCATTGGAGGTGAATTGAACTTAAATGCATTTGTACCGGATCCGGCCCTGCGGCAAAATACCGCTGAAGTGAGTGGCGCCTTAATGCGTACTTATGTCTGCCTGGCATTTAAACAATTGCCAATTGGTAAACGTTTAACAATGGGTGGTCATATCGCGCTGCTGGTCAGTCCATGGACCCTTTGTTAAAAGGGGCTTGGCATGAAAGTTGCAGTCACTGTATATAGTATTGCTCAATACAGGTCACTCGAGCTAGGATGCACAACTCTAGTATGAATGTGGCTGTGAGTATGCATATCACATACTTGTCACCTCACTGCCTGCTCATGCAGTCAGCACTTGAAAGTCCTGACAGTGTGCACTATGCGTGCAACGACGATTTACAAGTCTGCAGACTTTTGTGCCAAACCTGAACAACCATTTTAAAGGCAATCTGTCAGTAGGATCAACCATCCTAAGCCATCTACATGTAGGTCATAGAAGACGGCATATAATGATAACTTGATATCAGGAATCCGAGGTCTTATTCCGGAGAAATAAACATTTTTTCTTATATGTAAATGAACAGTTTCAGGAGGTGGGTAGGACTCTGATCTGTATGGGAATCTGCCACCAGCGATTATGTTAAATGCAGAGCGGTGTGTGATTATAACTGACACGACTACAGGTTCCTCCCAGTGATTCAGTTTCCATCTCACAGGCAGCAATGGACACCATAAAAATAGAACCCAAAAATCTATGGCAGAACTGCATTTATTTCTTCACCATTTCATATTACTTAGATTTTTTTTACTGTTTTACAGTACATACTTTAAAATTAATGGTGGCAATCGAAACAACTCATCAGCAAAAACGACAAAAAAAGCAAAAACCAAAACAGCAAAAACCGCAAACAGAAAAATGAAGAAAAAGAAAAAAAAAAAAAAAGTCACCCCTGTGTAGTTGCGTTAAACTACGAGGGAGTATGTGGTGTGATTTCGACATGGATTGGGATCAAGTCTACAGATGCTGAGACAATCACTAATGCTGGATCTGCAGACATCTTCAAGTGTCTCACGTCACGACAGGGTATGCTTAGGCTATACTCACATATGCACGTATTTTACTACCGTGTAAAACAGACTTTTTCTCATCTTTTATCCATTTTTTTTTTCTCATTTTTTTAAATACTGCAGCAGGTAGACAAATCGGAACTTGTATATATATATCCATTGAGTCTTAGAAATGGATCAGTGACAAGTGGATGAAGCCGTACACAAATGGCTTCCATTTTCATTCTCCCAGAATGGATATTTATAGCCTTTAATGGTAGACTCTGATCCTCAAAAATATGGCGAGAATAAGACATGAACGGAGTCTCTCAGATCAGTGTGTGTGTGTGTGTGTGTGTGTGTGTGTGTGTGTGTGTGTGTGTGTGTATCACTGAAACTCTCTGGTTTAGGGTGTTATCTGAAAAATAAAAGCTCAAATGGGCATGTACAACAGATGTGTGAATGCACCTTAGTGGTACATTCAGGCAACCTGATCCCCTGACCATTAGGCCTCAACAAAGTGCTGTGTACGGCCAGCATCACACTGCTTACAAACTGGCCACTGGTCTTATATGCCCAAGAGGTTGTGGAGCTCAGAATAGAGACTGATCCGAAAATCATTGTCTGAGCAGAGACAGTGAATCGTATACATGTGAAGCTGCCTAAGGGTACTTTCACACTTGCGTTGAACGGTATCCGTTGCATTGCGTTGTGTAACGGATGCAACGGATGTGTTGCATATAGTGGCACAACGGATGCAACGGATGCTGCAAAACAATGCAATTCGTTTTGATTTTTTTTTTTTTTTTTTTTTACAGTTTTACCAGCGGCAGACTTGTAAACGATCAGCTGATCGCTCCCTGCAGCCGGCCGCCGGGTGATCAGCTGAGCGCTCCCTGCAGCCGGCCGCCGGGTGATCAGCTGAGCGCTGTCACTTGCCGGCGCCCGGGCATGCCGGCGCTCAGCTGAGCGCTGTCACTTGCCGGCGGCCGGGCGCTCAGCTGAGCGCTGTCACTTGCCGGCGCCCGGGCATGCCGGCGGGTGGGCGCTCAGCTGAGCGCTGTCACTTGCCGGCGGCCGGGCATGCCGGTGGCCGGTCGCTCAGCTGAGCGCTGTCGCTTGCCGACGGTTGGGCGCTCAGCTGAACGTTCGGCCACCGCGAGCCAAAATAAAGTTTGATTTAAAAAAAAATAAAAGAGCATGCGCAGTGGAATCCAGAAGATTCCGCTGCTCAAAATAACGTTACATGCTGCGTTCCTCCCGCTGGGCGGAAGCAACGGAGCGTCGCCCAGCGGAAGCAACGCAGGTCCTTTTGGTACAATCCGTCACCCATACAAGTCTATGGGAAACAGCGGAATCCGTTAACGGATTCCGCTGTTTTCCAAAAGGGCGGATTGTAGCGGAAGGAAATAAACGCAAGTGTGAAAGTACCCTAAATCTCCATCTGTTCCGAATCATCAAGTACTGGACCCTCGTCTAAGGGTAGAGCCCATTACGTTGTGTACCATTTAGCAGTTAGTCACTAATTGTGGGAAAAAATAAATTATATCTTGTTTAGCCTCAAAAATCGTACGTGACATAGCAGTAAAGTATTTTCCTTTTCAGGCTCTAACTTTTATATTACGGCATTATAGACAAGATTTACCCACTGGAAACCATCATGAAATGCACATGGAAATCTCTTATTAAAACTTGGAATACTACATACACAAAATAAAAAAATATATATTTTTACTCATAGTCTAGGTAGGTACAGACCTGGCTGTTGGAGGTTTCCATGGATTATACCATTTATCTATCCGGGATCAGGAATAATCTAATATTCTGCATAATATAGTATATCACATGGACAATGACCGAGCACTAACCTGAAGAGCTTGCAGTTTAAACACAGACATCAGTCTCTGAATATTAATGATTTACTTCAGGGTCCAGAACCAAAGCCGCCGCCCAATCTGCCTCTACATCACACAATCCCAGGAGGCCGAGCATGCAGGTCTCATTATAAAAGCTCTGCAGCAGGTGCATTGGGAGCTCCAACTCTGATTTAGGCCCTGTTCACACGGCTGTGTCTCCGGTACGTGTCTGGTTTCACACGTACCGGAGACACATTCACAAGCACGCTCATTTTAATCAATGGGGATCTTCACAGCCACGTGTTTTCACAGTGTCTGTCAGATCCACATGTAGACACGTCCATTTTTTTTTACCAGCAGCACGGCTGAAACCCATACAGCACACAGATGGCATCCGTGTAACGTCTGTGTGACACGTACTGGAAAAAACGCATGACACAGCAAAGAATGTTTTTTATGTGTTGAAGATGTGCAAAGATAGAGAGATAGATGGATAATAGATACAGAGCTTGGACAGCTATTCAGCCAAATAAATCATTGAAAGAAAACAATATATATTTTTGATAACCAGCGCAGATAAAACAGATAGCTACGGGCTGCAGCCAACTGCTTTACATTGGCTGGTTATCAAAAATAGAGGAGACTGCACACCAATTTTATATGAATTATTTATTTATTTAAATATTTTTTAAAAAAAATAGTGTGGGGTCCCTCTTATTTAGATAACCAGCCAAGGTAAAACAGACAGCTAGTATTATCAGGCTGCGAAGGCCCATGGTTATTTGGCCCTTCCCAGCATAAAAATACCAGCCCTGGTGCGATGGCAATCAGGGTAATATTTTAGGGGTTGACGTTAGCTGTGTAGTGTCAGCTGGCATCAACCCCAGGGGTTAGTAATGGAGAGGTGTCTATCAGACACCTCCATAATTAACCTAGTAAGTATAAAGAGAAAAATACAATTTTATTTTTTTTTAAAAAATCACTCCCCAACTCTCTCCCTGGCTGACTAATTTATATATGTAAAAAAAAAAAAACATGCAGGTCCGAAGTGGTACACAGAATCCAACGTAGTCTAGAGATAGATCATCAATATCATTGCATTGGAACAGCCTTTTAGGGTACATGCCCACGATTAGGGTTATATGGCGTTCTGGAGGCAACATATTTTTCACTGCGTCTTCCCATGCAGGAGACTCAAGTGTCTCCGCATGCGAAATTGACATGCTGTATATAGGAAACCAGCACCACAGGTGAGTTTTTGCAGCGCTAAAAAGAAGCACAGTGGACATGAGATTTCTATAAAACCTATTCACTGTGCTTGTACTGTACTAAACAGCATTTTGGAAGCAGCAAAAATATACTGCATCCAAAACAATAACAATCCTGATCTTAGGAATGTAGTCTAAAACTTATGGAAATACATCCCTAGGCAGTAGTGACATATGCATGTGACACTCCACAGAGCTGTCCGTTTTTCTTTCTTCCTGGTGCAGCACTCGGAGCCATAGAATACAATGGATGTAGTCACACTTCTGTTATAATCATGAATGTCAGTGTCACATCCATGATACTGAAAGCAGATCATATTCAGATGTATTAATGTCTATGAGGATCTGGGAGAAATAGAAACTAATATATCTGCTGCTTACTGATAAACTTTAATAAAAATGTGACCTTCCAGGGATTTAGCTTGTGAGCTAGGCTGCTTTCACACATCCGTTTTTTGCAGTGCGGCTCAATCCGGCTCAAAAACCTATGCAACGGATGCGGCGAAAAAAAAAATGGATCCGTTGCATAAGTTTTTCCATGAGGCCCGTCCATTTTTTGATGGATGCGGCTTGATGCTGAGCATGCGCAGTTAAAAAAAAACGCATTCGGCGGCCGGATGCGCTTTGTTCCGCAGGACGCCGCATCCGGCGTCGATAGGCTTGCATTGTAAATCGCACCTGATCCAGCGTGATACGTTTTTTTGCCGCACAAAAAAAGTGCCAGCCAATGTTTCATCGCATGGGCTAAATATGCTGTATCCGGCAAAAAACGGACGCAACGCAAGGCCATGCGGCACAATACAGCGCTAATGCAAGTCTATGTGGAAAAAAACGCAACTGGCGGCAAAAAAGAAAAACGGTTGCGTTTTTTCTGCAAAGTGCCGTATTGTGTAGCTCAGCAAAAACCAGATGTGTGAAAGCAGCCTAAGCACACCTCTTCAATAAAAAAAATGGAAGCAACAAGGATGATACTTGAGGAAAAAAAAGTTCTATTTCTCTTGGATCGTAGCAGTCACATACGGCAGATGTGTAATGGTATGCTTAAAACAGTGATGTCATTTTTATTTCAGAAATCAATAGTACACATAAAAATAAGAAACAATTTAATATTTCTTATCAGACAAATCTGCTTCTTGCTCTGCCAAGACTGCTGACTAATTCAGTCATTCACAAATTCTCAATTTCTGGGTAAAATCTGTATTCAGTGAAGACAAATTGTTACATTACTGAGATAGGAAATGGGAAATGCTGCTGCTAAGATTCTATGTAGGAGGGAGGGGAGGAAGGAGGAAATCTTCCAGGACCTTCCTCCTCCCCCCTTAGCCTCTGTATAGAATCTCATTAGTAGCGACTCCTGTCTCCTATCCCTCTTAGGCCACGTGCACACTGAATATTTGGTGAGTTTTTTTTTACCTCAGTATTTGTAGCCAAAACCAGGAGTGGTAAAATCAGAGGAAAAATATAATAGAAACACGTCATTACTTCTGTATTTTGTTTTTTACCCACTTTTGGGTTACAAATACTGAGGCAAATAAATGATACAGGTAAAATATATCTTTGTACCGTGTTAGCCGTGTGAGGCAAATAAAGGAATTCACATCCTGTACATTTTTTCCTGATATTTGCGGAGTGCATTTAAATAAGGCATTATTCACATAACTGTACAGTGGGCATATTCTGTGGTTTGTGTTACTACTATTATTCCCAGCCTGACCATGGACCTCTTGATCAAAACAGAGTCTAAAATATGCCAATAATGCTGTAAGTAGAGGTCAGGAGACACGCTGCTGGGACCGTAACATGAACCCCAAATAGGCCCACTATATGGTCAGATGGAGCAAGCCTAGGGACAATTTCACGTCTATGTTTAATGTGATAAAACAATCAGTTTCCATCAATGTATTGGTTCACAATTTCGTCTGAGTAGCAGTTTGTACTATTGGTTTTTCCTGCATGCTAATCTCATACCACTAGCCCCCCCCCAAAAAACAAACTGATGGAGGTTTCTCAAGCTTCTCCTAGCAAATAAGCAAAAAACAGGATCAGTGTACAACTAGGCTGCCATTGGTGTGTAACTAGGTTGTCATCAGTGTGCAATTAGGCTGCCGTTGGCGTGTAAATAGGCTGCCGTCGGCGTGCAACTAGATCACCATCAGTGTGCAACTAGGCTGCCGTTGGCATGTAAATAGGCTGCCGTCGGCATGCAACTAGGTCGTCATTAGTGTGCAATTAGGCTGCCGTTGGCATGTAAATAGGCTGCCATCAGTGTGCAACTAGGCTGCCGTTGGCGTGTAAATAGGCTGCCATCAGTGTGTAACTAGGCTGCCGTTGGCGTGTAAATAGGCTGCCATCGGCGTGCAACTAGGTCTTCATCAGTGTTCAACTAGGCTGCCGTTGCCATGTAAATAGGCTGCTATCGGCGTGCAACTAGGTCGCCATCGGCATGCAATTAGGATGCCATCTGTCTGAAACTAGGGTGCCATCAGTGTGCAACTAGTGTGCCATCAGTGTGCAACTAGGCCACAATCAGTGTGCAACTAGGCCGCCATCAATGTACAACTAGGCCACCAACAGTGTACAATTAGGCTGCCATAAGGCTAAGACCGCACTTTGCGTTTACACCTGCATTTTAGGTGCTTTTTAGGTCCATTTTGAGAAGCACCTTTTTCATGCCAAAAGGCATGCGTTTTGATTTCACAGCAAAGTCTATGGAAAATGGGGATTTCTAGACCGCACTTTGCGTTTCTAAACGTTGCGTTTAATTTGCATATTTTGTGGCAAAAACCATGCGTTCAAAGAAGCAGCATGTCAGTTGTTTTTGGCCATTTTGGGTGCGTTTTACTAACATTAGAGTCAATGAGAAATGGCAAAAACCAAGATTCCTTCAAATTCCTGCGTTTTACCTGCTTTTTATGTGCAGAAAACATGTGTTTTGGACTACTAAAATGCATGCTTTTTGGACATTAAAATAATGATTTCATATGTCCCTTTACACACACACATAGTCCGACAATTAAATTAAAAAAAATAATTTCTTGCTATTTTTGCAATAAATAGTATATTACCGCTATAATTTTATTTATTATTTCTATTTTCTTTATTATTTCTAAAAATCTATATGTGTTCCTTTTTTTTCTCTTTTTTCATTGTTTGACAGATTAAACTTTATTTAGCAGTGTCTTGATGTTCAAAACGCATCTGTCAAAACGCAGGTGAAAAAGCAGGTAAAAAGCGCTAAAAACGCATCTAAAACGCGGTAAATACGCATGCGTTTTCAGCGCTAAAGTTCTGAAAAAGGCAACTTTGGTCAAATCAATTAAGCCCAAAACGTGCGTTTACAACTGCAAGTAGTTGAACGCAAAGTGCGGTCTTAGGCTTAGTGTACAGAGTGCTATGAGTTTTTCACTATCCTATAGACTTACAAGGGAGAGTTTAATCTAACGTGGATCTAAAATAGACATGTTGCTGTTTTCCTTTGCAGTCAGGAAAAAAAAAGCAAGTGTGTGTGAGATTTCTGGAATCTCATAGCTTTGCTAGTACTTTAAAAAGCAGTTTTTAATTTGCTTATAGCTTATGAAAAACCATGCAAAAAACGCAGCAAAAACACAACTTGTGAACATAGCCAAGGCCTCATTCACACATCAGTTTTTCACATACAAGTACTATTTTTTTTGCATGGCTAGCGCACGCACCTATAACAGCTTAAGGGACTGTTCACATGTCAGATTTTATCCTGAGTGGCCCTTGCAAAATTGCGGGGACATGTCTGATATTGATCTGAGTGTTGGATGAAAATCGTCAATGCAAGTCTATGGGGCATTGAAAAAAATCAGACGGCACTCAGATACCATCCATGTGTTGTCAGATGCCATCCATGTGTTGTCAGATGCCATCCATGTGTTGTCAGATGCCATCCATGTGTTGTCAGATGCCATCCATGTGTTGTCAGATGCCATCCATGTGTTGTCAGATGCCATCCATGTGTTGTCAGATGCCATCCATGTGTTGTCAGATGCCATCCATGTGTTGTCAGATGCCATCCATGTGTTGTCAGATGCCATCCATGTGTTGTCAGATGCCATCCATGTGTTGTCCGTTTTTCACTGATAGAAAAGCTAAGGTCGAGAACCTTTTTTTCTTATCAGTGAGAAAAACTCTAATCAAATTCTGATGAAAATCCCCGATGAAACTCCGTCTGGTTTTCTCATATGTCAAAAAACCTGATATCTGAATGAGGCCTAAGGCTTGTAGAAATCAAAGCACAATCCCACCCACACATGTATGGTATGGAATATTGCATTCATCTACTCACAAACTGCAAAAAAATCAATGGCAGAGCCCATTCTCCTCTGGTAACCACTGGCAGTTTAGATTAAAATTGGATTGCAAATCTGTAGCAACTTGTGGTAAACCATGTATGTTTTTCCAAAACAGTGAAAGAAGTAACCCAATGATGTATCTGTTGTTTGATTGAATTTTAGGCTGTGTCCGCACTTTGCGTTTTCCCCTGCTTTTCTGCAGCGTTTTGAACTGCAGCGTTTTCATGCCAAAATGCATGCGTTTTAATTTTCCTGCAAAGTCTATGGGAAAAGTGGATTTCTTGTCCGCACTACGCTGCGTTTAATTTGCATAATTTTGGGCAAAAACTCTGCGTTCAAAGAAGCAGCATGTCAATTGTTTTTGCCATTTGGGCTGCGTTTTGCTAACATTGAAGTCAATGACAAGTAGCAAAAAGCAAGAAATATCAAAATTCCCGCGTTTTACATGCTTTTTAGCTGCAGAAAACATGTGTTTTGGACTACATAAACGCATGCGTTTCTGACATCAAAATGATGGATTGATATGTCCCTTTACACACACACATAGTCCGACAAATAAATTAATGAAAAATATTAATTTATTGGAATCATAGTGAAAAATAGTATAAAACCACTATAATTATATTAAATATAACTATTTTCGTTATGATTTAACTAATTATATTTTTAACTTTTTTTTCACCTTTTTTCATAATGTTTGTATGTCAAAACTTTATTTAGTAGTGTCTTTGTAATCAAAACGCATCTGACTTTAAGCAATTGAAACGCAGGTAAAAAGTGCTAAAAACACGGCTAAAACGCGGTAAAAACGCACGCGTATTTACCGCGATTTTGTGGTCAAAAGCAACTTTGGCAAGAGCAATTTCTGCCAGAGGATGCGTTTAGAACTGCAACTAGGACGACGCAAAGTGCGGACATAGCCTTAAACCGCACATCTGAAAAAAGTTTAATCGCGACATCCCAGTCTTTCTGTAATTGGCCATGTTTACAGGTGAAAATATATTCTCATTATTTCCCTTGAAAAACTATTAACATTCTTTTAAGTGGTCAAAAAAAATTCAGAAAATTGTGAAAAAAAAATAAACTTGGTTTTGTTAGTTATTATTGAGACTAGTCATTTTTACACTACTGTAGTAGTGTGAGGCTTTTTTTTTTTTACATATTTATTGATACCATTTGTGCCTACACATGATATTTTAGTCCAAAAAAACAGACTTGAAGGGATGGCACTCACCGGCAAAATACAGCTCTTTTTATTTTCTTCACGTGGATAGACAAGCGGAAGGTTAGGTGCAGGACACAAAGACGGATAACAGCCGTTTGGTGCACACAGCGCTTCAACAGGTCCTACACATGACATTTTATCTAGCTTTTTATTGCATTCATTTGGATGGAAGTGCAATGAACGAAAAAAGTCCAGCTTTTGCTTTTTGAATTTTTTTTGAGGGGGGCATTTAACATATAGTTAAAATAATTTTATCGTTTGATAGATCAAACCTTTATTGATAAGACAAATCCAAATATATATTTTTTTTCAATTTATTTATTTTTTAACATTGGTAAAAGGAGGGGGGTTTTAAACTTTTTTTTTTTAACGCTCTTTCTAACGGAAATACGTGTAATACCTCCATGTTGCCCCAATGGCCCCGATTGATTAAGAATAGAGTTTTTTACACTGATCTTGATGAGGCGTGTGCTGGAGTCAGATGCTTCCAATTCATTAAGAGCACAACTGAAAATGAGCATCTGGAATGTGGCATGTACCTCGCCAAAAATCTTACTTCAGTTGGGGACTAAAGTAAGATTCGTGGTGTAAGGAATAGTGAGGGGTGAACGTGGTCGCCACTGCTCGTTTCTCGATCAAGCATCAGGTTTTCCAATATGTAAGCCCACAAGGGCAGGGCCCTCTTCCCTCTGTACTAGTCTGTCTATTGTAACTTATATATGTATTCTGTATGTAACCCCCTTCTCATGTACAGCACCATGGAATCAATGGTGCTCTATAAATAAATAATAATAATATGAGTTGAGTACCGGGTATAATGGGAGTCAATGGAACACTCCAACATTTTCAAACTCGGATACTCGAGGCTTGATGGAGTAATGAGCTGTGGTGAGCATGCTGTTTATATATACGGTGGTTTCAGGATCTTTTAACCACTTCAGTTTTCCAAAGTAGTCAAGTAGTTAAAAGAAGAGACCTGTCTATTCTTCAGGTGTTTTCAGTTCTGAAAAAACTGTATAGATTATAATAGAAGTTAATGGAAAGGCACAAAAGTCGCCTGGAAGACAACTAGACATCTTTTTTACTATTTTAGCATGAATAAGCACTAGCATTTTTTTCATTGTTAAATAAATAGACCAAAAAAGGCAAATAAAAAAGATGCCACAAAGATGCTGGAAAGCACTCAAAATGTTGAAAAAGTGCTCAGAAAACAACAAAAGGTGCTAAAAAGAGGTTATAGAGAAAAAAAACCACCAGGATTTCCAGAAGCGTTGGTGAGTATTCTCAACTGGAGAGGACGTCATGTGCATATACCTCAAGTGAGGAGTTCTTCATCTTTGGCAGCTTCCTATGCCTGTTCTCCGGCATACATCCGATCTCATGTATGTCAATGATGAAATAAAACATTATATATTAGTATATTATACTTTCCAAGGGCCACCAAGTACCACATGTGCAGTAGAAGTCCAAGGTGTAAACCAGCATTAGGACTATATAAAATGTATGAATTAGTAATGAAGTATATATACAATATATGCGAGCATTGTTCTCATTAGATGAATTTGTTTTCTTGGCACTCTGCAGGACGACATCTGACATCCTTATATTTTTAGACTAAACAGTGTCATACATTGAATACAACTGACTACTGCCACCTGATGGTCAAAGTGAAGTATAAACATATGTATTGGGAGGCAAATAAAAAAATGCTGTATGGTAGACATTAAAGAAAGCAACTGATCCCAAAAACCAAAATGCTTTTATATGGATCACCTCATTTCATGGAGTGTACAGAAATACTGCAGTCTACAGTAATTGCTTCTAGGTGAGAATATTTTCTTACTAGCATGTGCACATAAAGGGAACCTGTCACAAGATTTGTCCCATATAAGCTGCGGCCACGACCACGGAACTCTTATATACAGCATTCTAGAATACTGTATAAAAGCCCAGACCGCTGTGTATAACGTAAAAATCACTTTATAATACCTAAGGGGCGGTGCGGTGCAGACTGGTAAGATGGGTGTCTCTGTTCTCCGGTACTGACACGTCCTCTTTCGGCCATCTTTGTCCTCCTTCTTTTGAAGCCTGGGTGCATGATGCGTTCTAGATCATCCACACTAGCCGGCATTGAGGTGCTGTGCATGCGCACTACAATACTTTGATCTGCCCTGCTCACACCATGGTGTGCGGTTTAAAGAACCTTTGGATTTTTCCTGACTCAGATATGGTATACTTTTGTGGCTTATCTTTATTACAAGAAAAATATTCTTTGTATTTTAAAAACGTTTTTCATTAAAGCTGGGTTTTTATGGAAACGTGAAGCTGGATCATTCCTTTGTTCACCTATGATACTTTGATACAATGTGCAGTAGTTAGTGTACAGCTTGTATAACAGTATAAATTTGGAGTGCCTTCTAAATAACTCAACATACAGGCATTAATGTCTAAACTGTTGGCAACAAAAGTGAGTACAACCCTAAAGTCCGCTTTACGCGCTGCGATATCGTTACCGATATCGCTAGCGTGCGTACCCGCCCCCATCGGTTTTGTGACACGGGCAAATCGCTGCCCGTGGCGCACAACATCGCTCAGACCCGTTACACTACTTACCTGTCTAGTGACGTCGCTGTGACCGGCGAACCGCCTCCTTTCTAAGGGGGCGGTTCGTGCGGCGTCACAGCGAAGTCACTAAGCGGGCGCCCAATAGAAGCGAAGGGGCAGAGATTAGCAGGACGTAACATCCCGCCCACCTCCTTCCTTCCTCATTGCCGGCGGCCGCAGGTAAGGTGAGGTTCCTCGTTCCTGCGGTGTCACATATAGCGATGTGTGCTGCCGCAAGAACGACGAACTACATCGTACACGCAGCAGCAACGATAATTGGGAATAGGGGGGCATGTCATCGATTGGCGATTTTGCACGTTTTTGCGACGATGCAAAATCGCTCATAGGTGTCACACGCAATGACATCGCTAAAGCGGCCGGATGTGCGTCACAAATTCCGTGACCCCAACGAGATCGCTTGAGCGATGTCGTAGCGTGTAAAGCGGCCCTTAGTAAAAATAGCCAAATTGTGTTCAATTAGCCATTTTCACTCCCTGGTGTAATGTGATTCGTTAGTGTTATGAGGTCTCAGGTGTGAATGGAGAACAGCTGTGTTAAATTTGGTGTTATCGCTCATACACTCTCTCGTAGTGGTCACTGGAAGTTCAAGATGGCACCTCATGGCAAGGAATTTTCTGAGGATCTGAAAAAAAGAGATGGTCTAGATCAGGGGTCTGAAACTTAGGCTGCTTCTTGCGGCCCACAGGCACGTGTGGACCCAGTAACGATCGCAGCCGATGCTGGGGCTGCCGCTGTCAGCGCTTTATTTCAGATGAACGTTTTGCCAGTGATGCGCAGAGTCAAGCTCTCTGCCAATCAGAGGCAAGCAGCTGATGCATATGACGTCAGCTGCTTGCCTCTGATTGGCCGATGGCTGCCATTGGAATAGTTGTGCAGAGACAGTTTGACTCTGAGCAGCGCAGGCAAAATGTTCATCTGAATTTCAGATGAAGCCCTGACAGCGGTGGTCCCTGCACCAGCCGCAATAGTTACAGGGTCCATGTGCCTGCGGGCCATAAGAAGCAGGGAAGAGGATGCTAAGGGAATTGAGGACAGGTGAGAAGAATTTTTATTTTTTGTGTGTGTGTATGTGAAGAATGACACAATAGGGGACGAGGATGGGACTGTTGTGAATGTCACCCGAGGGGATGATGGTTTGGAGCTCCCTCTCGTGGTCTGGACTGGGGGTGAAGCGACTGTGACTCAACAGGTGTGGGAGTTAATTGGGAGTTTGGGAACTCCAATTGCAGATCAGCCTGGGCTATATAGAAGAGCAGTGTCTGCTGGCTGTGGCCGGTGATAGATCTTTTCCTCAGTCTCTGAATTGGCTTGGAGTTTGTCCTTCCATTTATCCTGTGCCTGTACCGTTCCAGATAAGTTGCAAGTTCTTTTCTTTATTGCCTGATCAACACCCAAGGGTGTTTCTTTTCATTTTTGCTTAAGGTCTGTTTTCTTGCAGGAGAGATATTGTCTGTTTTGATGAGCATGGGGGTTCCCTCTCTGCATGCCCCATTTCAAGAAAAGGGAGATTCTCCCTGTTCTACTTGATTATTTGCACTTCTGTATTTCTTGTGTTTTTTGTTTCTCCCATTATTTACAAGAGTACCTGATATAGTGGGGAAGACACCGTGTGGTCCCAAGGTTTTTGTATATCAGGAGATTGGTATTTTTCCGCAGGGTTTTGCACTGACCGCAATCAGATTTCTTTCCTTTCATGTTGTATCTAGGAAGATAGCCTCGCCTTTGCTAGTCTATATTTCTTATTTTTTTATTGTGTTTTTCTTACATCCCCGTTGGCTCTATATGTTGAAGCTACTACAGGATGGGGAACTAGGATGAGGCACATTACTACAGGATGGGTACTAGGATGAGGCACATTACTACAGGATGAGCACATTACTACTAGAAGGGGAACAAAGATGGGCACATTACTACAGGATGGAGACAAGGATGGGCACATTACTACAAGGGGACAATTATTGGCACATTACAACAGGATGGGGAACTAGGATGGGGTACATTACTACAGGATGGGGAACTGGGATGGCGCACATTACTACAGGATGGGGAACTGGGCTGGGGCACATTACTACAGGATGGGGAACTGGGCTGGGGCACATTACTACAGGATGGGGAACTGGGCTGGGGCACATTACTACAGGATGGGGAACTGGGCTGGGGCACATTACTACAGGATGGGGAACTGGGCTGGGGCACATTACTACAGGATGGGGAACTGGGCTGGGGCACATTACTACAGGATGGGGAACTGGGCTGGGGCACATTACTACAGGATGGGGAACTGGGCTGGGGCACATTACTACAGGATGGGGAACTGGGATGGGGCACATTACTACAGGATGGGGAACTGGGATGGGGCACATTACTACAGGATGGGGAACTGGGATGGGGCACATTACTACAGGATGGGGAACTGGGATGGGGCACATTACTACAGGATGGGGAACTGGGATGGGCCACATTACTACAGGATGGGGAACTGGGATGGGGCACATTACTACAGGATGGGGAACTGGGCTGGGGCACATTACTATAGGATGGGGAACTGGGATGGGGCACATTACTACAGGATGGGGAACTGGGCTGGGGCACATTACTACAGGATGGGGAACTGGGCTGGGGCACATTACTACAGGATGGGGAACTGGGCTGGGGCACATTACTACAGGATGGGGAACTGGGCTGGGGCACATTACTACAGGATGGGGAACTGGGCTGGGGCACATTACTACAGGATGGGGAACTGGGATGGGGCACATTACTACAGGATGGGGAACTGGGATGGGGCACATTACTACAGGATGGGGAACTGGGATGGGCCACATTACTACAGGATGGGGAACTGGGATGGGGCACATTACTACAGGATGGGGAACTGGGCTGGGGCACATTACTACAGGATGGGGAACTGGGATGGGGCACATTACTACAGGATGGGGAACTGGGATGGGGCACATTACTACAGGATGGGAAACGGGGATGGGGCACATTACTACAGGATGGGGAACTGGGATGGGACACATTACTACAGGATGGGGAACTGGGATGGGGCACATTACTACTGGATGGGGAACTGGGATGGGGTACATTACTACAGGATGGGGAACTGGGATGGGGCACATTACTACAGGATGGGGAACAAGGATGGGGCACATTACTACAGGATGGGGAACTGGGATGGGGCACATTACTACAGGATGGGGAACTGGGATGGGGCACATTACTACAGGATGGGGAACTAGCATGGGGCACATTACTACAGGATGGGGAACTAGGATGGGGCACATTACTTCGAGATGGGGAACAAGGATGGGGCACATTACTTCGAGATGGGGAACAAGGATGGGGCACATTACTACGGGATGAGGAACAAGGATGGGGCACATTACTACAATATGAGGAACAAGGATGGGGCACATTTCTACAGGATGGGGAACTAGGATGGGGCACATTACTACAGGATGGGGAACTAGGATGGGGCACATTACTACAGGATGGGGAACTAGGATGGGGCACATTACTACAGGATGGGGAACTAGGATGGGGCACATTACTACAGGATGGGGAACTAGGATGGGGAACATTACTACAGGATGGGGAACTGGGATGGGGCACATTACTACAGCATGGGGAACTGGAATGGGGCACATTACTACAGGATGGGGAACTGGGATGGGGCACATTAGAACAGGATGGGGAACTGGGATGAGGCACATTACTACAGGATGAGGAACTGGGATGGGGCACATTACTACAGAATGGGGAACTGGGATGGGGCACATTACTACAGAATGGGGAACTGGGATGGGGCACATTACTACAGGATGGGGAACTAGGATGGGGCACAGGGGAACAAGGATGGGGCACATTACTACAGGATGGGGAACTAGAATGGGGCATATTACTACAGGATGGGGACTAGCATGGGGCACAGTACTACAGGATGGGGACTAGGATGGGGCACATTACTACAGGATGGGGCACATTACTACAGAATGAGCACATTACTACTAGAAGGGAAACAAGGATGGGCACATTACTACAGGATGGAGACAAGGATGGGCACATTACTACAAGGGGACAATTATTGACAGATTACTACGGATGGGGACAAGGATGGGCACATTACTCCAGGATGGGCATATTACTTCAGGATTGAGAAATAGATGGGCACATTACTACAAGGGGACAAGGATGGGCACACTACAACTGAATGGGGACCAGGATGAGCACATTATTACAGAATGGGGACCAGGATAGTGCACATTACAACAAGAAGAGGAACAGGATGGGAGCCATTACTAAAAGATATTGTCCAAAATTACCATAGGGTGCTAATGGTAAAACTATATTAGTTACAAAAAGGGGATAAAAATCAAAATAAAGCATGAATTTTTTCCATATATATGTAAACAAAAAAGTGCACTTTTGTTAAAATAAATGAGCGAAAAATGTTCAAAAACAGTGATCCAAAGGTGTATAGAAAAAAAATGGTACAAATATAAATGTCATTCTGTCCTGAAAAGAATGAGGTCCCCCAAATTTTTTTTTTCTTCTATGTGTGGCCCATATACCCAACAGAGTATGACATCCCTGGTCTACGTTATAAGAAGATTTCCGACACCCTAAGACTGAGCTGCAGCAAGGTGGCCAACAAGACAGTGGTTTAACAAGACAGGTTCTCAGAACAGGCCTCGCCATGGTTGACCAAAGAATTTGAGTGCATGTGCTCAGCGTTATATCCAAAGGTTGTCTTTTCAAAACAGAAGTATGAGTGCTGCCATCATTACTGCAGAGGTTACAGGGGAGGTGTGTGTGTGTGTATGTGTGTGTGTAGGGGGGTGGAGGTCAGCATGTCAGGATTTAGAGCAGACTCTGCACAATGCATCAAATTAGTCTGCATGGCTGTCGTCCCAGCAGAAAGTCTCTTCTAAAGATGTTGCACAAGAAAGCCACCAAACAGTTTGCTAAAGACAAGCAGACTAAAGGCCGCTTTACACACTGCGAAATTGGTACCGATATCGCCAGCGTGCGTACCTGCCCCCATCGGTTGTGCGACACGGGCCAATAGCTGCCCGTGTCGCACAACATCGCCCGGACCCGTCACACGGACTTACCTTCCCTGCAACGTCGCTGTGACCAGCGAACCGCCTCCTTTCTAAGGGGGCAGTTCGTTCAGCGTCACAGCGACGTCACTGAACCGCTGCCCAATAGAAGCGGAGGGGCGGAGATGAGCGGGACGTAACATCCCGCCCACCTCCTTCCTTCCGCATTGTGGCCGGGACGCAGGTAAGCTGAGGTTCCTCGTTCCTGCGGTGTCACACGGAGCGATGTGTGCTGCCGCAGGAACGAGGAACAACTTCGTTACTGCTGCAGTAACGATATTTGAGAATGGACCCCCCCATGTCACCGATGAGCGATTTTGCACGTTTTTGCGACGATGCAAAATCGTTCATAGGTGTCACACGCAACGGCACCGCTAAAGTGACCGGATGTGCGTCACCAATCCGTGACCCCAACGAGATCACTTGAGCGATGTCGTAGCGTGTAAAGCCCGCTTAAGGACATGAATTACCGGAATCATATCCTGTGGTCTGACCAAGATAAACTTATTTGGTTCAGATGGTGTCAAGCGTGTGGAGGAAACCAGCTGAGTATAAAAGCAAGTGTGTCTTGCCTACAGTCAAACATGGTGGTCGGAGAGTCAAAGTTTGGGGCTGCATGAATGATGCCAGCTGTGGGGAGGTACAGTTCATTTAGGGAACCATCAATGCTGACATGTACTCTGACATACTGTGGCAGAACATGATACCCTCCCATCGGAAACTGGGCTGCAGGGCAGTATTCCAACATAACGACCCCAAACACATCTCCAAGATGACCACTGCCTTGCTAAGGAAATTGAAGTTAAACGTGCTGGACTGGCCAAGCATGTCTCCTGACCTAAACCCTATTGAGCATCTGTGGGGCATCCTTAGACGGAAATGGAGAAGTGCAAGGTCTCTAACATTCACAAGCTATGTGATGCCATCATGGAGGAATGGAAGAGGAGTCCAGTGGCTCATGTGAAGCTCTTTTGAACTCCATGCCCAAGAGAGTTAAGGTAGTGCTTGAAAATAATGGTGGCCATACTAATTATTGACATTTTGTGGTGTACTCACTTTTGATGCCAGTGGTTTAGACATTAATGGCTGTGTGTTGAGTTATTTAGAGGGAACACCAAATGTATACTGTTATACAAGCTGGACATACAAGGTATGACAAAGATATGACAAAGTGTCTATTCTTCATTAACGTGAAGAGGGTTTTCAGAAAAGGAATGCACATGCCGTATAAACAATACCATTTAGATGTTCCAAATGGATACTCAGTTGCAGAAACGTCATCAAATCTGGTACATGTGAATTTACCCTAAGGTCTCCCTCAGAACATTTTATTTCTGGCATTTTAACATGTGTTTTAGTGGCATTTTGGTTTTACACTGAACAAAAATATAAACACAACATTTTTGATTTTGCTCCCATTTTTCATGAGCTGATCAAAGATCTAAGACTTTTTCATGTGAACTTTTATTGTGGCCAGCCTAAGGCACACCTGTGCAATAATCATGCTGTGTAATCAGCATCTTGATAATCCAAATATTGTGAACAATATTTGATAGAAAAAGGCCTTTTGTGCACATAGAAAACATTTTAGATATTTGACTTTAGCTCATGGAAGATGGGAGCAAAAACAAAAGTGTTGCGTTTATATTTCTGTTCAGTCAGAGAAGCTAGTGTTTGGAACTATGAATAATATCCAAATTATGGCAGCTGCATGAACTAAAGCTCCATGATTTTATATAATGCAGCAATAAAAAAATTCATTTTTCGTGGGCCGTTGCTGTGAAACTGGACATCTTTTGTGGATACCCAGAGCAAGATCCTTGGCCAAGTCAATATTCCGTGCTCGCCTGAAGGGTGCCCTCCTCCTACAAGCTAGCATCCACAGATCCTCTTTTCCTTAGCCAGACTGGTGTGATGTCAATGATACGGTGTGAGGCACAAAACATCATGCCATATCCTGCACTTATCTCAACTACTGAACCAAAATATTTCCTTTAAAAACTTAAAAAATGAAAGCAGTGTTTTATATTTCAAGCGTAACTGTCATTTTAATTTTTAGTTAATTAATCAATAGTAAACCTGAAAAAATAAGTAACTTAGTAATGTATCTTATCAGACAAATTTGCTTCTTTCTCTGCCATAATTGATCAGTCATTATCAAAATTCTCAATTCGGAGGTAAAATCTGTATTCAGTGAAGACTTTCCCATTACTGAGAGATTCTATAATGAAGGTAGGAGCTACAGGCAGAGGGAGGAGCTAAAGCTCTGCCCCTTTCCTTTTCTATCTATATAGAATCTCATCATTAACAGCTGCCATCTCCTATCTCAGTAATGGGAAAGTCTTCACTGAATACAGATTTTACCTTAGAATTGAGAATTTTGATAATGACTAATGAATTCTGACAGAGAAAGAAGCAGATTTGTCTAATAAGATATATTCGTAGAGACTGCTCCTGAAGAAGTCTCCATGAAATGTGCATTGGGGTGGCGGGGATGGACGGAACAGCTGACACACTTAGTAAGTCCATCAATTCTTATTTGTGCTGATTTACAAGTCTTTATTTGGGAACACTGTGTGAGCTAATTTAACAAAGTGTTATACACCATTAGGTGCAAGCAGCCCTTTGTGATCTCCCACTTAAACTCTATTAGGCTGAGTTCACATGCCCAGTCATCATCTGTTAGAATGGATCCAGTAGAGATCCGTTGGGATAAAATTTTTGCAAACACAACTTTTTTGTGCATTGTTAAATAACTGTCTACCGGATCAGTTTTTTGTTGTTTTTTTACATTGGAGTCTATAGAGAACGGAACTGTTAATGGATTGCTATTTAGTCATCCGTTTTTCTTTAATTCGTAATGGATCCGTTTCTTGCTTACTGGATCAGTTTCAAATGGAAGATAAATAGCAATCCGTTAACGGATCCGTTCTCCATAGATTCCCATGTTAAAAAAAAAATGGATCAGGCAAAAATCATTTTGCCATTAGATCTCTGCAGGATTCGTTCTAACAGGCCATTACAGGACATGTGAACTCAGCCTTAATGGTATTATATCTGGTACTTTGTGACCACACACATGCTGAAGGTACATACTACATACAAGTGCATCTAAATAAATTAGAATATCTTCAAAAAGTTAATATACTTCAGTAATTCAATACAAAAAGGGAAACACATATATTATATAGAGTCATTACACACAGTGATTTATTTCAAGTGTTTATTTCTGTTAATGTTGATGATTATGGCTTACAGCCAATGAAAACGCAAAAGTCATTATCTCAGAAAATTAGAATATTATATAAGACCAATTGAAAAAATGATTTTAAACTCAGAAATGTTGGTGCCTATTGAAAAGTCTGTACAGTAAATGCCTCAATACTTGGTCAGGGCTCCTTTTGCATGAATTACTGCATCAATGCAGCGTGGCATGGAGGCGATCAGCCTGTGGCACTGCTAAATTATTATGGAAGGCCAGGTTGCTTTGATAGTAGCCTTCAGCTCGTCTGCATTCTTGGGTCTGGTGTCTCATCGTCCTCTTGACAATACCCTATAGATTCTCTTTTGGTTTTAGGTCAGGTGAGTTTGCTGGCCAATCAAGCACAGTGATACTGTGGTTATTACACCTCGATTTCCAAATGAAATGCAAAATTTACTTTCATCTGAAAACAACACATTGGACTACTGAGCAACAGTCCAGTGTTTTTTCTCCTTGGCCCTGGTAAAACGTATCTGTCATTGTCCATTGGTCATGAGTGGCTTGACACAAGCAATGCGATACTTGTAGCACATGTTCTGTATACTTCTGTGTGTGGTGGCTCTTGAAGCACTGACTCAAGCAGCAGCCCACTTCTTGTGAATCTCCCCCAAATTTTTGAATGGCCTTTTCTTAATCCTTTCAAGGCTGTGGTTATCTCAGTTGCTTGTGCACCCTTTTCTACCACACTAAAGGTCCAGTCACACTAAGCAACTTACCAGGGATCCCTACAACGATAGGGATCGCTGGTAAGTTGCTAGGAGGTTGCTGGTGAGATGTCACACTGCGACGCTCCAGCGATCCCACCAGCAACCTGACCTGGCAGGGATCGCTGGAGCGTCGCTACACGAGTTGCTGGTGAGCTCACCAGCAACCAGTGACCAGCCCCCAGCGCCGCGTGGAAGATGCTGCGCTTGGTAACTAAGGTAAATATCGGGTAACCAACCCGATATTTACCTTGGTTACCAGCGCACGGAGCTACACGTGCAGAGAGCAGGGAGCAGCGCACACTGAGCGCTGGCTCCCTGCTCTCCTAGTTACAGCACACATCGGGTTAATTACCCGATGTGTGCTGCAGCTACATGTGCACAGAGCAGGGAGCAGCGCACACTGCTTAGCGCTGGCTCCCTGCTCTCCTAGTTACAGCACACATCGGGTTAATTAACCCGATGTGTCCTGCAGCTACATGTGCACAGAGCAGGAGCCGGCACTGACAGTGAGAGCGGAGGAGGCTGGTAACAAAGGTAAATATCGGGTAACCAAGGACAGGGCTTCTTGGTTACCCGATGTTTACTGTGGTTACCAGCCTCCGCAGAAGCCGGCTCCTGCTGCCTGCACATTTAGTTGTTGCTCTGTCGCTGTCACACACAGCGATCTGTGCTTCACAGCGGGACAGCAACAACTAAAAAATGGCCCAGGACATTCAGCAACAACCAACGACCTCACAGCAGGGGCCAGGTTGTTGCTGGATGTCACACACAGCAACATCGCTAGCAACGTCACAAAAGTTGTTCGTTAGCAGCGATGTTGCTAGCGATGTTGCTTAGTGTGACGGGGCCTTTATTCCTACCACTCAACTTTCCATTAATATGCTTGGATACAGCACTCTGTGAATAGCCAGCTTCTTTAGCAATAACGTTTTTGTGGCTTACCCTCCTTGTAGAGTGTGTCAATGACTGCCTTCTGAACATCTGTCAAGTCAGCAGACTTCCTCATGATTGTGTAGCCTACCGAACCAGACTAAGGGACCATTCTAAACGCATAGGCTGCTTTCACACCTCCGGTTTTAGCAGAGCCGGCCAATCCGACTCTAAAACCTATGCAACGGATGCGGCGACAAAACCGCATCCTTTGCATAAGTCTTTGACATGCGGCCCGTCCGTTTTTTGCCGCTTGCGGCACGCTACTGAGCATGCGCAGTGGAAAAAAACGCATGCGGCGGCCGGATGCGGTGTTTTCCGCAGGACGCCACATGCGGCGTCCATAGGCATGCATTGCAAATCGCGCCGCATCAGCTAGACAAAAAAACATGCCAGGCCACGTTCCATCCGGCCGCCGCATCGGCTAAATCTGCCGCATGCGGCAAAAACCGGACCGAACACAAGCCCATGCGGCACAATCCGGCACTAATGAAAGTCTATGCAAAAAAAACCGCAACCGGCGGCAAAAAAAAACGGTTGCGGTTTTTCTGCAAAGAGCCGGATTGTGCCGCACAGGAAAAAACGGATGTGTGAAAGCAGCCTTAGGAAGCCTTTACAGGTGTTTTGTGTTAATTATTCAAATTTTCTGAGATGACGACTTTTGGGTTTTCATTGGCTGTAAGCCATAATCATCAACATTAACAGAAATAAACACTTGAAATAGATCACTCTGTTTGTAATGACTCTATATATTTGTTTCACTTCATGTATTCAATAACTGAAATATATTAACTTTTTGATATTCTAATTTATTGAGAAGTACTTGAAGATACTTTCAACATATATCATTATATCAGCAGAACTTAGTTGCACTTTATGCCATGAGTCTTATTTCTGGCACATTAGTTATCTATTAACACTAATTGTACAATTGTGTATAGCTCGATTCTGCTTGTTCCTTGCAGCAGTTGCTTTGTTTATCTATTCTGTTTTTGCCAGGCTAGGTAGGCGACGCACCAAGCGAGTGGTGAAAGGGAAGGGGATCCCTGAGTCTAGGGAAAGGGGAGATGGTGACCTCCTGACCACACCTACAGCTGGGGTCCCTCACCACCCTCAATAGGTTTCGCACATATGCGCTGAGCCGGATACCTGACCCTAGGTATCCATAGTGCTGGATGGGAATGGGTGGGATGAGCTCTTCGTCAACCCCACAAAACGCTAAAGGAAGACAAAAGGGGGACATATGGGGGAATAAGCATGAACTACTTATCCACAGATGACACAGGCAGGAGTTCAGCAAAGCTTGATGAGATGAGAGCAAGCCACCTGCTTGCAACCAGAGCTAGAATGAACTGAATAATATCACCATAACAAGTCCAGGGAAGAAGGAAGTATTTAAGCACCAAGAGAATACAGATGAACAGCAGCTGGGTGGAAGGCGAGCTCCTGCTGGGTTCAAAAGGAGGAGAGATGAAAATCCAGCAGGAAAGCTACTTATTACAATGAATACTAAACAGCAAGTACAATAGAAAGTCAGGGAGCATTTTGCGTAGCCAAACGCTGTGACCTTCTATAGCACTAAACCACATGACTGTTTGTCACCCGTGACACACCTGTGATAGTTTTTTTATATTTTGTAATGTGACAATCAATAAAAGTTAAGTTTTAGACCATATACTTTCCTTAGTTCTTTTCTTGTTCAATATGGTATATAAGTTATGGCCCTTGCTACATGTACTAAAGGGTATTTGGCTTTAATACATGTTTGGTATCTACAAATTCATGCTGACCTGTGGAATCATACTGCCAAGTCAGGTTTACTGTATAGTAAGCAGAAAAAAACAAACCAACAAATATTGTGGAATTGCACTTTTTTTTCAGTGTCATCTCACATGGATTTGTTTACCCATTTCCAATTCAATATGGGGCAGAATGAATGGTGTCATTCAAAAGTACAACTAGTCCCGCAAAAAACAAGCCCTCATGGTTATATACAGTGCCTTGCGAAAGTATTTGGCCCCCTTGAATTTTTCAACCTTTTCCCACATTTCAGGCTTCAAACAAAGATAAAAATTTTAATGTTATGGTGAAGAATCAACAACAAGTGGGACACAATTGTGAAGGTGAACAAAATTTATTGCTTATTTTAAACTTTTGTAAAAAATAATAAAATGAAAATTGGGGCATCCAATATTATTCAGCCCCTTTACTTTCAGTGCAGCAAACTCACTGCAGAAGTTCATTGAGGATCTCTGAATGATCCAATATTGTACTAAATGACTGATGATAAATATAATCCACCTTTGTGTAATGAAGTCTCCGTATAAATGCACCTGCTCTGTGATAGTCTCAGTGTTCTGTTTAAAGCACAAAGAGCATCACGAAGACCAAGGAACACAACAGGCAGGTCCGTGATACTGTTGTGGAGAAGTTTAAAGCCGGATTTGGTTACAAAAAGATTTCCACAACTTTAAACATCTCAAGAAGCACTGTGCAAGCAATCATATTGAATGGAAGGAGTATCATACCACTGCAAATCTACTAAGACCCGGCCGTCCCTCAAAAATGTCATCTCAAACAACGAGAAAACTGATCAGAGATACAGCCAAGAGGCCCATGATCACTCTGGATGAACTGCAAAGATCTACAGCTGAAGTAGGATAGTGTGTCCATAGAACAACAATCAGTCGTACACTGCACAAATCTGGCCTTTATGGAAGAGTGGCAAGAAGAAAGCCATTTCTCAAAGATATCCATAAAAAGTGTTGTTTAAAGTTTGCCACAAGACACCTGCGAGACACCAAACATGTGGAAGAAGGTGCTCTGGTCTGATGAAACCAAAATCAAACTTTTTGGGCACAATGCTAAATGATATGTTTGGCGCAAAAGCAACACAGCTCATCACCCTGAGCACACCATCCCCACTGTCAAACATGGTGGTGGCAGCATCATGGTTTGGGCCTGCTTTGCTTCAGCAGGGACAGGGAAGATGGTTAAAATTGATGGGAAAATGGATGGAGCCAAATACAGGACCATTTTTGAAGAAAACCTGTTGGAGTCTGCAAAAGACCTGAGACTGGGACGGAGATTTGTCTTTCAACAAGACAATGATCCCAAACATAAGCAAAATCTACAATGGAATGGTTCACAGATAAAAGTATCTAGGTGTTAGAATGCCCAAGTCAAAGTCCAGACCTGAATCCAATCGAGAATCTGTGGAAAGAGCAGAAAACTGCTGTTCACAAACGCTCTCCATCCAACCTCACTCAGCTCGAGCTGTTTGCAAAGGAAGAATGGGCAAGAATTTCAGTCTCTCGATGTGCAAAACTGATAGACACATACCCCAAGCGACATGAAGCTGTAATCGCAGCAAAAGGTGGCGCTACAAAGTATTAACTTAAAAGGGCAGAATAATATTGCACGCCCCACTTTTCAGTTTATTTTTTATAAAAGTTTAAAATAAGCAATAAATTTAGTTCAATTTCACAATTGTGTCCCACTTGTTGATTCTTCACCATAATTTTTTATCTTTATGTTTAAAGTCTGATATATGGCAAAAGGCTGAAAAAATCAAGGGGGCTGAATACTTTTGCAAGGCACTGTAGATGGGAAAATAAAAAAAAAAAAGTTATGGCTTTTGGGAGAAAGGGAGGGAAAAGAAGGGAATTTTGTTTACTTACCGTAAATTCCTTTTCTTCTAGCTCCAATTGGGAGACCCAGACAATTGGGTGTATAGCTACTGCCTCCGGAGGCCACACAAAGTATTACACTTAAAAGTGTAAGGCCCCTCCCCTTCTGGCTATACACCCTCCCGTGGGATCACGGGCTCCTCAGTTTTAGTGCAAAAGCAAGAAGGAGGAAAGCCAATAACAGGTTTAAAGACAAATTCAACCCGAAGAAACATCGGAGAACTGAAACCATTCATCATGAACAACATGTGTACCCGAAAAAAACAAAAATCCCTAAGAAAACAGGGCGGGTGCTGGGTCTCCCAATTGGAGCTAGAAGAAAAGGAATTTACGGTAAGTAAACAAAATTCCCTTCTTCTTTGTCGCTCCTAATTGGGAGACCCAGACAATTGGGACGTCCAAAAGCAGTCCCTGGGTGGGTAAAAGAATACCTCGTGATAGGGCCGTCAAACAGCCCTGTCCTACAGGTGGGCAACCGCCGCCTGAAGGACTTGTCTACCTAGGCCGGCGTCCGCCGAAGCGTAGGTATGCACCTGATAATGCTTGGTAAAGGTGTGCAGACTCGACCAGGTAGCCGCCTGGCACACCTGCTGAGCCGTAGCCTGGTGCCGTAATGCCCAGGACGCACCCACGGCTCTGGTAGAATGGGCCTTCAGCCCTGAAGGAACCGGAAGCCCCGCAGAACGGTAGGCTTCAAGAATTGGTTCCTTGATCCACCGAGCCAGGGTGGATTTGGAAGCTTGCGACCCTTTACGCTGACCAGCGACAAGGACAAAGAGTGCATCCGAGCGGCGTAAGGGCGCCGTGCGGGAAATGTAGATCCTGAGTGCTCTGACCAGATCCAACAAATGCAAACCTTTCTCAAATTGATGAACTGGATGAGGACACAAGGAAGGTAATGTGACATCCTGATTGAGATGAAAGGGGGATACCACCTTAGGGAGAAACTCAGGAATCGGACGTAGAACCACCTTGTCCTGGTGAAACACCAGGAAGGGAGATTTGCATGAGAGCGCCGCTAGCTCGGACACTCTCCGAAGAGACGTGACCGCTACTAGAAAGGCCACTTTCTGTGAAAGACGAGAAAGGGAAACATCCTTCATAGGCTCGAAAGGCGGCTTCTGGAGGGCAATTAGAACCTTGTTCAGATCCCAGGGCTCTAACGGCCACTTGTAAGGAGGGACGATATGACAAACTCCTTGCAGGAACGTGCGTACCTGAGTAAGTCGTGCTAGGCGTTTCTGAAAAAATACAGATAGCGCTGAGACTTGTCCTTTAAGGGAACTGAGCGACAAACCTTTTTCCAACCCGGATTGCAGGAAGGAAAGAAAAGTAGGCAATGCAAAAGGCCAGGGAGAAACTCCCTGAGCAGCGCACCAAGATAAGAATATCTTCCACGTCCTGTGGTAGATCTTGGCGGAGGATGGTTTTCTAGCCTGTCTCATGGTGGAAATAACCTCTCGAGATAATCCTGAAGACGCTAGGATCCAGGACTCAATGGCCACACAGTCAGGTTCAGGGCCGCAGAATTCCGATGGAAAAACGGCCCTTGAGACAGCAAGTCTGGTCGTTCTGGTAGTGCCCATGGTTGGCCTACCGTGAGGTGCCACAGATCTGGGTACCACGATCTCCTCGGCCAGTCTGGAGCGACGAGGATGGCGCGACGGCAGTCGGCCCTGATCTTGCGCAGCACTCTGGGTAACAATGCCAGAGGCGGGAACACATAAGGTAGCCGGAATTGCGACCAATCTTGAACTAAGGCGTCTGCCGCCAGAGCTCGGTGATCGTGAGACCGTGCCATGAAAACCGGGACCTTGTTGTTGTGCCGTGACGCCATCAGGTCGACGTCCGGCGTCCCCCAGCGGCGACAGATCTCCTGAAACACGTCCGGGTGAAGGGACCATTCCCCTGCGTCCATACCCTGGCGACTGAGGAAGTCTGCTTCCCAGTTTTCCACGCCTGGGATGTGAACTGCGGATATGGTGGAAGCCGTGTCTTCCACCCACGTCAGAATCCGTCGGACTTCCTGGAAGGCTTGCCGACTGCGTGTTCCACCTTGGTGGTTGATGTACGCTACCGCTGTGGAGTTGTCCGACTGAATTCGGATCTGCTTGCCTTCCAGCCACTGCTGGAAGGCTTGTAGGGCAAGATACACTGCTCTGATTTCTAGAACATTGATCTGAAGGGTGGACTCTTCCTGAGTCCACGTCCCTTGAGCCCTGTGGTGGAGAAACACTGCTCCCCACCCTGAAAGACTCGCGTCTGTCGTGACTACCTCCCAGGATGGGGGTAGAAAGGACTTTCCTTTCGACAAAACGGTGGGAAGAAGCCACCACCGAAGAGATTCCTTGGCCGCCTGAGAAAGGGAGACGTCTCTGTCGAGGGACGTCGACTTCCCGTCCCATTGGCGGAGAATGTCCCATTGTAGTGGACGGAGATGAAACTGCGCGAAAGGGACTGCGTCCATTGCTGCTACCATCTTCCCTAGGAAGTGCATGAGGCGTCTCAAGGGGTGAGACTGGCCTTGAAGGAGAGATTGCACCCCTGTCTGTAGTGAACGCTGTTTGTCCAGCGGAAGCTTCACTATCGCTGAGAGAGTATGAAACTCCATGCCAAGGTATGTTAGCGATTGGGTCGGAGTCAGACTTGACTTTGAAAAGTTGATGATCCACCCGAAACTCTGGAGAGTCTCCAGCGCAACGTTCAGGCTGTGTTGGCATGCCTCTTGAGAGGGTGCCTTGACAAGTAGATCGTCCAAATACGGGATCACGGAGTGACCTTGAGAGTGCAGGACTGCTACTACTGCTGCCATGACCTTGGTGAAGACACGTGGGGCTGTTGCCAGCCCGAAAGGCAGAGCTACGAACTGAAGGTGTTCGTCTCCTATAACAAAGCGTAGAAAACGCTGGTGCTCTGGAGCAATCGGCACGTGGAGATAAGCATCCTTGATGTCTATAGATGCTAGAAAATCTCCTTGAGACATTGAGGCGATGACGGAGCGAAGGGATTCCATTCGGAACCGCCTGGTTTTTACGTGCTTGTTGAGCAGTTTTAGATCCAGAACGGGACGGAATGACCCGTCCTTTTTTGGCACCACAAACAAGTTGGAGTAAAAACCGTGACCTTGTTCCTGAAGAGGAACGGGGGTCACCACTCCTTCCGCTTTTAGAGTGGACACCGCTAGCCGCAGAGCATCGGCTCGGTCGGGAGGTGGATAAGTTCTGAAGAAGCGAGTTGGAGGACGAGAGCTGAACTCTATCCTGTACCCGTGAGACAGAATGTCTCTCACCCAACGGTCTGTGACCTGTGGCAGCCAAATGTCGCCAAAGCGGGAGAGCCTGCCACCGACCGAGGATGCGGAGAGAGGAGGCCGAAAGTCATGAGGAAGCCGCCTTGGTAGCGGGTCTTCCGGCTGTCTTTTTTGGGCGTGACTGAGTCCGCCAAGAATCTGAGCTCCTCTGATCCTTTTGAGTCCTTTTGGACGAGGAGAAATGGGACCTGCCTGAGCCTCGAAAGGACCGAAACCCCGACTGTCCTCTCCTCTGTTGGGGTTTATTTTGTCTGGGCTGAGGTAAAGATGAATCTTTACCCTTGGAGTGTTTAATGATTTCATCTAAGCGCTCCCCAAACAGTCGGTCACGAGAAAATGGCAAACTGGTTAAACACTTTTTGGAAGCAGAATCTGCCTTCCATTCTCTTAACCACAAGGCTCTGCGTAAAACTACGGAGTTGGCGGACGCCACTGCCGTACGGCTCGTAGAGTCTAGGACAGCATTAATCGCGTAAGACGCAAATGCAGACATTTGAGAGGTTAAGGGTGCCACCTGCGGAGCAGATGTACGTGTGACCGTGTCAATCTGTGTAAGACCAGCTGAAATAGCTTGGAGTGCCCATACGGCTGCGAATGCTGGAGCAAACGACGCGCCGATAGCTTCATAGATGGATTTCAACCAGAGCTCCATCTGACTGTCAGTGGCATCTTTAAGTGCCGCCCCATCTTCCACTGCAACTAAGGATCTAGCTGCAAGCCTGGAGATTGGAGGATCCACCTTGGGACACTGGGTCCAGCCCTTGACCACGTCCGGTGGAAAAGGATAACGTGTATCCTTAAGCCGTTTGGAAAAACGCTTATCCGGATAAGCGTGGTGTTTCTGGATTGCCTCTCTAAAGTCAGAGTGGTCCAGAAATACACTTAATTTACGCTTGGGATACCTGAAATGGAATTTCTCCTGCTGTGAAGCTGTCTCCTCCACAGGAAGAGCAGGTGGAGAAATGTCCAGCATTTTATTGATGGACGCTATAAGATCATTCACTATGGCGTCACCATCAGGAGTATCCAAATTGAGAGCGGTCTCAGGATCAGAATCCTGATCAGCTATCTCCGCCTCATCATACAGAGAGTCCTGCTGGGACCCTGACCAGTGTGATGAAGTCGAGGGCCGCTCATAGCGAGCTCGCTTAGGCTGTCTGGGACTGTCGTCCGTGTCAGAGCCATCACCCTGGGATGCAAGAGACACCCCCGGATCCTGGAACTGTTCCAACTGAGGGGGACCAGGGAGCAATGAGTTAACAGTGTCCATGGCCTGAGTTACTGGTCTAGACTGCAATGTTTCAAGAATTTTAGTCATAGTCACAGACAATCTGTCAGCAAAGACTGCAAACTCCGTACCTGTCACCTGGACAGTATTCACAGGAGGTTCTGCCTGGGTCACCTCCAGCAGAGGCCCCGGCAGAGCAAGTGCCACAGGGGCCGAGCACTGCACACAGTGGGGGTCAGTGGAACCTGCCGGTAGAACAGCCCCACATGCGGTACAAGCAGCATAGAAAGCCTGTGCCTTGGCACCTTTGCTTTTTGCGGTCGACATGCTGTTGTGTCCTCTGAGAAATCTAGGAGGGTATAAAGCAGAGAATCCCCAGCGACCGTACAGTGCAATGTAAAGCTGCAAGCATAAAATACAATATACACTTTGGCACCAGTGGGGGTCAGCCCTTGAGGGCAGCTTACCGCCCGCTGAAAAGCGGGTGTGTGGGCACCAGAATCCCGTGTCTGGGTCTCCCAGTCTCCTCTCTCCAGCACAGACTGCACATAAGGAATGGCTGCCGGCGTCCTGTGAAGAGGGGCGGACCGTGGGCGTGCCACAAACAAAGTGCGGGAAACTGGCGTCCCACTGTGCCCAGTGTGAGGGCTGGAGTATGCAAAGCAGACTCCAGCCCTCTGCGCTGACGTTCTGTACAGCGTCCCGCCCTTCCCCTGACTGGCAGGCCTGGGGGCGGGAACGAAACGAAACTAGGCCGCAGAAGCCGGGGACTCGAGTAATAAGCGCGGCCGTGATATATGCACGGCCAGCGCGGAGGTCCCCGGCGCACCACAAGTCCCAGCCGCGCCGCAGCGAAAAAACTGACAGCAGCGGCCGCGCGGCAGTTTCAGATACGTGTCCCCTCTCAGCAAAGCTGCAGATAGGAATGGCACCAGCGCGCAGCGCTGTTGTCCCCGGCGCACTAACACACCCAGCAACGCTGCGGTGTGCGCGCGATATGTACGGGGACACAGAGTACCTTGACGTAGCAGGGCCTGTCCCTGACGATACTCAGCTCCATTCCAGCAGGTTCTCAGGGGCTGTGGATGGAGCACGGTCTCAGTGCCTGGAGACCGGTAAATCCCACTTCACCCAGAGCCCTAAGGGGGATGGGGAAGGATGCAGCATGTGGGCTCCAGCCTCCGTACCCGCAATGGGTACCTCAACCTTAACAAACACCGCCGACAAAAAGTGGGGTGAGAAGGGAGCATGCTGGGGGCCCTAGTATGGGCCCTCTTTTCTTCCATCCGACATAGTCAGCAGCTGCTGCTGACTAAACAGTGGAGCTATGCGTGTATGTGTGCCTCCTTCGCACAAAGCATGAAAACTGAGGAGCCCGTGATCCCACGGGAGGGTGTATAGCCAGAAGGGGAGGGGCCTTACACTTTTAAGTGTAATACTTTGTGTGGCCTCCGGAGGCAGTAGCTATACACCCAATTGTCTGGGTCTCCCAATTAGGAGCGACAAAGAAAAATGAAAACAAAGAACATTAGTGGTGAAGGGGTTAGCAAAGTTTTTACCCTCCCCCCCAAATTCCATGTACAGTTAGGTCCAGAAATATTTGGACAGTGACACAAGTTTTGTTACTTTAGCTGTTTACAAAAACATGTTCAGAAATACAATTATATATATAATATGGGCTGAAAGTGCACACTCCCAGCTGCAATATGAGAGTTTTCACATCCAAATCGGAGAAAGGGTTTAGGAATCATAGCTCTGTAATGCATAGCCTCCTCTTTTTCAAGGGACCAAAAGTAATCGGACAAGGGACTCTTAGGGCTGCAATTAACTCTGAAGGCGTCTCCCTCGTTAACCTGTAATCAATGAAGTAGTTAAAAGGTCTGGGGTTGATTACAGGTGTGTGGTTTCGCATTTGGAAGCTGTTGCTGTGACCAGACAACATGCGGTTTAAGGAACTCTCAATTGAGGTGAAGCAGAACATCCTGAGGCTGGAAAAAAAAAGAAAAAATCCATCAGAGAGATAGCAGACATGCTTGGAGTAGCAAAATCAACAGTCGGGTACATTCTGAGAAAAAAGGAATTGACTGGTGAGCTTGGGAACTCAAAAAGGCCTGGGCGTCCACGGATGACAACAGTGGTGGATGATCGCCGCATACTTTCTTTGGTGAAGAAGAACCCGTTCACAACATCAACTGAAGTCCAGAACACTCTCAGTGAAGTAGGTGTATCTGTCTCTAAGTCAACAGTAAAGAGAAGACTCCATGAAAGTAAATACAAGGGTTCACATCTAGATGCAAACCATTCATCAATTCCAAAAATAGACAGGCCAGAGTTAAATTTGCTGAAAAACACCTCATGAAGCCAGCTCAGTTCTGGAAAAGTATTCTATGGACAGATGAGACCAAGATTAACCTGTACCAGAATGATGGGAAGAAAAAAGTTTGGAGAAGAAAGGGAACGGCACATGATCCAAGGCACACCACATCCTCTGTAAAACATGGTGGAGGCAACGTGATGGCATGGGCATGCATGGCTTTCAATGGCACTGGGTCACTTGTGTTTATTGATGACATAACAGCAGACAAGAGTAGCCGGATGAATTCTGAAGTGTACCGGGATATACTTTCAGCCCAGATTCAGCCAAATGCTGCAAAGTTGATCGGACGGCGCTTCATAGTACAGATGGACAATGACCCCAAGCATACAGCCAAAGCTACCCAGGAGTTCATGAGTGCAAAAAAGTGGAACATTCTGCAATGGCCAAGTCAATCACCAGATCTTAACCCAATTGAGCATGCATTTCACTTGCTCAAATCCAGACTTAAGACGGAAAGACCCACAAACAAGCAAGACCTGAAGGCTGCGGCTGTAAAGGCCTGGCAAAGCATTAAGAAGGAGGAAACCCAGCGTTTGGTGATGTCGATGGGTTCCAGACTTAAGGCAGTGATTGCCTCCAAAGGATTCGCAACAAAATATTGAAAATAAAAATATTTTGTTTGGGTTTGGTTTATTTGTCCAATTACTTTTGACCTCCTAAAATGTGGAGTGTTTGTAAAGAAATGTGTACAATTCCTACAATTTCTATCAGATATTTTTGTTCAAACCTTCAAATTAAACGTTACAATCTGCACTTGAATTCTGTTGTAGAGATTTCATTTCAAATCCAATGTGGTGGCATGCAGAGCCCAACTCGCGAAAATTGTGTCACTGTCCAAATATTTCTGGACCTAACTGTATAATGAATGGGCTTTCTTTTTAATAAGAAAAACACAAAAAAAATGACAGTTAATATTAATCAAGATCGCACTTCAGTCTTGATGAGCGGTGATTTGGAGTAAGATGTGGTGCTAAGTAAGAGGTGTGCGCCGGTTAATGAACTTTGCACCCAACTTTCAGTTATGTGAACACAAGAAATGTACTCCGGTCAGACTTCTTTATCAGTTTTATGGACTTTATATTCCGGACTGCACATCAGTCTTTATTTTCTCCACTTTTGTGGTGTAAATTATTATGACATTGTCAGGCCACGGTCCCCTCACTCTAAGCTTCCTTCGCTTTATAAAAAGTTGCTGGAGCTGACACAAAAATAAAAAGTTGCGTAATTATTGGTTGTACAAAAGATTGCAACATTCCCAACAGTTTTACACCAGAATTTTGAATCCTTACAATTCCCTTAGAGATGATAGCAGCAGTATAAGGCAAAGCAATGATAACTCCATGTCAATGAAACATAACCACCTGCCTCATCTGCAGAGTATCCAGTCTAATGTCAAGGGAGACGCCGCAGCCACAAGATACTCGTGAAAATTATATAATTCTTTTATTTATTTTTTACAAAAATGTGCAACATGTATCTTCTCATTTGGAATCCTGTTATTTATCTCAAATTTCTTTTCATATACACTTCTCTTTTATTTTACAAACATCACATTCTGTATAAAAAAAAAAAATGGACCTTAAAAGAAGGCAAAGCCAGTGAGCTCCGGCGACCCCACCAATACAAAAGTCCCATTTTCAGCACCAAGGGTAGAGCTGCAGAACACTCCCGATAAAGTTTTATCCTAAATCATCCGGAAACCTCAGAGATCGAACCTTAATCCACTTAACAGCATCAGATACAAGACCTCTTGGGTCAATGTAAAATTCTTAGTGCCCTGACCCTGCTCCACAACCGGTGTACAATGGTTTGGCTATTGGCAGCAAAAGCAATCCGCATGCCAGCAGTTGTAACATGCAAGCACAATCTGGTGGCAATCAGATGCCAACTTCTTCAGATGGCAGATGTTGAGAAGCTATAGTTGTAAGTTCTTCATATGTCCATGTAATCATCATCCTCATCTGTGTCACTTTCCAGGGATGACTCTTGACTTGAGGTGTCTAGGATCTCAAGGGCTGGCTGACACAGAGTCTCCTTCTTTACATTGGCAGCGGACTGAGAAGATAAGATGACCGACTGTAAAAAGAAGGAAAATAAACTGTAAACAGACTTGGTACAAAGCTTCCTTCCATCACACTGACCATAATCTCAGAAATCTGGATTTTACTGGATAACAACCATCCATAATGACATTTTGAGTCTTCCTTCCTTGAGATTCCTCACCTTTAGTTTTTGTTTGGTTTCCTCGGAGATGCTACCTTTGGGAGAGAGAAGGGTTGGTGTTGGAGGTGTTACGGTGATCTCTGGAGGGAATTTGGAAACACTTGAGGAGGGAATGAATAGCTTTGGCACATGTGGGGGGACCCTTGACTTGTTTCGCGCACCATCTGCTTTGCTGGGCTGGACACTTGGTTCTGGAGGAGGAGGTGGTCTAGAGCTGCAAGCTATAATTCAAGAGAAGCTGAAGATTACTATGAAAGAGGGTGAGAGCAATCCGATTTCTCGCAAAGCAAACATATAATAAAACATCCATAAATGCACTATATAATTAAACAGCAGAGAGAAACTGGGACGGTCAGTACAATTAGCTTATTGGTAAGGATAGGAATAAACACTACAATAGTGTGTGTAATTTGACTAATTTTGATCCCATTTAGCACTGTCCTACCACAATGTGCTGTGTGATCAAATTGCACATCAATTTTGCTCCAATTTCTGTCTTTGTTTTTTTTGCTTTGTTCATCCTGTTGCATGGCTGTCAATTAGTCACTAAAGGTTTGTCTGAGCGGCACACTAACAACAGATCTATGGGCAGCCTAAGGCAATCCTTTTCAATTAACGAAAAATGTTGACAATATAAGTGACTGGCCGTATGGTTGTGATCACTGAGCGTTACATAGCATAGTGCTAAAAGGCTGGTATACCAATGTCACACTCTCAGCACTCATCTACATCGCTGCATTTTAATGTCTTTGTTTAAAAGATATCTCCTTTGCACCATGGTACTTAGAAGTATGAAAAAATCAAGCTGGAAAAAGGTTCCTGAATAGAGATGAGCAGACTTGCAAAAAAACAGGACCGGAGAGTCCCTGTTATCTTTTTTTTTTTTTAAAAAAAAATCTGGTTCCAGCCCCCGTATAAAAGTCTATGGGGATCAGAAACCGGAAATTTAAAATGTTGGTAGACGGGATAGTGGTATAGGAACGCATGCAGTGCACTTACCAAAGATCTGTCATGGCGGTATGCGGTTTCCAGGTCATGCATTCACTTGCAGAGCACCTAATTAACCTTCATTGAATATGCATTGCTTTCCCTGCCCACCAGCACCTGTGATTGGTTGCAGTTAGACGCGCCCGCACACTGAGTGTCAGCTGACTGCTTCCATACACAGGCTCTATGCTCATCTATATCATAGGCTGGGGTCACACTGGTGTATGGCATCCGATGTGAGAGCATCGGATGCGATATGCTAATGACCCTCTGCTCCTGCTTTGCTGCGAGCCGAGTGTTATGTGACTGTGATCCGATCCTGCGATGGGATGACAGCTGCTGAGGAGAGGGAGGGGATAATCCCCGCTATCTCCTCCATTGTCAGCCTGTGTGCATATCGCACTGCACTTGATGTCATCAGTGCAGTGCAATGTTTCTCTCACACCCAAAGATTTGTATGGGTGCAAGTAATAAAAGACTCCCAGACAATCACAGCATGCTACGATTTTTTTCCGCAGTCCGATTAGGGTTGAATAAAAACTTGCAGATGTGAGCTGCAACATTGTCTTACATGGGGCCGAGTGCAATGCGAGATTTTCTCACTGCACTCATGCGAGTCATAAGTCAGTGTGAGTCTACCCATACAGTAAAAATAAAGAAGTGAAACAATTGGCGTAGAGTCCCTGCATATGTTTAATAACAGCGCACAAACTATGAACCCCCATCACTAATCCTATAAGTAAAAAAAAAAATAAACACAAACAAAAATCCTTTATTTGGAATAAAATACTAAAAACATCCTCTTTTCACCACTTCATCAACTCCCTAAACACCCCTGCAGGTCTGACATAATCCACATGAGGTCCCACGATGATCGCAGCTCTGCTACATCTCAGTCATAGTGAGCGGCCATAGAGCATGACTGCCGGCTGTGAGTGCAGACAGACGATGACTAAGCCACGATGACGTCACTCAGGTTATTTGCAGTCACATGTGGGAATCTCCAGCGTCATCACTCATCGCGGCTCAGTCTCTGTCTGCAGTCACAGCGGGCAGTCATGCTCTATGGTCGTGTGGTTTGACTGGCATGTAGCAGAGCTGAATCGCCGTGTGACCTCCTGTGGATTACGTCGGACCTTCAGGGATGTTTTAGGGGTTAATAAAGTGGTGAAAGAGTGTTTTTTTTGTATTATATTCCAAATAAAAGATTTCGGTGTTTGTGTTCGTTTACTTTTACTTACAGATTAGTGATAGGGTTGTCTCATAGATGCCTCCTATCACTAATCTAGGGCTTAGTAGCAGCTGTGGGCTGTTTTTAACCCCTACTATCACCCTGATTGCCAATGCACCAGGGCAAAGAGAAGAGTGGGCTAAAGCGCCAAGCTTGTCGCATCTAATAGATGCGACAATCCTGGGTGGCTGCAGGTTGCCATTTTTAGGCTATGGGGTGGTCCAATAACCATGATCCTCCCCAGTCTGACAATACCAGCCCCCAGCTGTCTTGCATTATCTTGGCTGGGTATCAAAATTGGGGAGGTACCGCACTTTGTTTTTTTACATTTCCTTATTTACATAATAATAATAAAAAAAAAAAAAGCCGCATGCGGTTCCTCTTATTTTGACACACAGCCATGATGAGCGCCCGGCTGTGGAATGCAGCCTGTAGCTATGGGCTTTATCTGTGCTGGGTATCATAATACGGGGGGATCTATGCCAATTTTGTTGTTTATTTATATACCTCGGTACTGACCCACATACAGGGCCTGTGAGTGGTTGCAGTCAGACGCTGTCACACAGGCTGGGGGCGTGTCTGACGACAACAAATTACAAAAAATACTACAAATAGCTCCGGCACACCCACAGATGCCAGGATGTCTGGTGGGCGGAGAAAGCAGTGCATATGCAATGAGCAATAATGAGCGGCCCAGGAAGCAAATGTGCAACCAGGAAGCAGTTTGCTGCCATGACGGAGCCTCGGTAAGTATGAAGTGCTTGCTTCATTCTTATTATCTTTAGTTTTACTTTTTTTTTTTAAATTTCTCTCTTGAGTGCCGGATCTGGATCAAACACCCGGAATCCCTAGCACGGGCCCGGTACCTGAGTACCTTTGAAAACTTTTACAGTCCGAGTCCACTCATCCCCATTCCTGAATGTATCTCTGATCTCAAAGTGGAGACACATTTACCAGAAAGGTCAATGCTAAAATACAGAGAATTACTATTGTGTATGAAAATATTTATTGCCAACCACTAAAGAGTTATATAAATGTGCCTTGATTATATCTCGATTATGTATAACGGGGATCCAGTGACCATCACTACTCTTATGTAATATTATTGATCTTAACCCTTGTTCCCAACCTGTAGAGCGACATGTGGCTTAGGATGCTTTAGAATTACTGAAACTAGGCAAAGTCAGGACCAGATCATCACTGTATGCTGGCATGATTTGTTGTCATGACCCAGGCCGACTTTTCCCTGCTGTTGGTTACACCCAGCTCTGGCCTGGTCATGTCAGGGGTTAACGTCCCTTACCTCGTTCCGGATCCAAGGACGCTATATATTGCCTCTCTACCTATGGCTCAGTGCCAGTGATATTTCTGCCTTGAAGTTTGTATACTGGCTCTGGTGAGTGTTCTCGATCTGTCCTGCCTCCCTGCTACTGTGTCCTGACTTGTAGCCTCCCCGGTTCATCTGCCTGTCCCGGTCCCTGACTTCCCTCTCCTGTCTGCTGTTTGTGTTTCCCTCTGCATACCTGATCTCCCGACTTCCGACTCGGTTCTGTTTTCTGACTTGATATTGATCCTTCTTTTGCAGTGACTTGACTTTCCTGGCTAGACCCTGACTGTTTGACTACTCTATTGCCCCTTGGTGGCTTGCCTGTTAACTGCCTGCTGAAGTTACTCTGCTGTACTTCATCTGCCTTTCCGTTACAGTGTTTCTTTATCTCTCCTTCACTACTCTGCTGCCACCTAGTGGGGAATATGCTGTACTACGCCTTACTAGCCTTTGTACAGCATGACATTTGTATTGTGCTTCTACAAGTATGATTAAATGTATATTATGGGACATATTAATATATCTGGGATAGACACCATGTATGCCTATATAATAGTTTTACTACTATCTCTTAAAGGGGTTGTTCCACGATCTAAGTACATTTTAATCAATACATATTGAAATAATAAATTCCACAATTGGATTTTTTAAAAAATGTGCCTATGGTAAGATAATCTTATACATGTGTCCCTGCTATGTACTGTGTAATGGCCGAGTCTGACCGTACAGAGACATGGTCTGATCATACCAAATCTCCTGGGCCAGGGAGGAAGCAAAAGAGTATACAGATAGCACAGCATGGGATCTCACCGACTGCTTTCTGTGAGGTAAAACATGTTTTTTTCCCCACAAAGGAATGTTTTACCTCACAGAAAGCAATAACTGTGATCCCATGCTATCCTGTCTGTTTACTCTTTTGCATCCTCACCTGCCCAGGAGATGTGGTATATATTATTCCGACCATGTTCTGTGCACGGTCAGACACAGCCATTACACAGTACATAGCAGAAGCACATGTGTAAGATTATCTCAGCACAGGAACATATTTTTTTTTTAGCACATCCAGTTATGGAACCTGGTACAGTGTAAGGGGGAATAAAGAACCTTTTTTACTCAGTGCTATCTCTTCCTTCATAATGTTGCTCTATGGAAGTGTAAATCTCTTCTAAGGTTTGTACTTCATACATTGATGAATAGAAAAACTGTACATTATTTGGAAGAACATGGATGCTTTATCCTCCAAAAACAGTGCCACACCCATTCATAGTGTGTATTAGGTATGCAGCTTTGCTCTATTGAAGGGAATTGGACTGACTTATATTACCATATATACCTATGAACAGGTGTGTCACTACTTTTGAAAATAAGCATTCATGTTTTTGCAATCCCTGTCTGGTAGTGGCCATGAATCCTGATTACCTGTTTCAGAGTGACTGGAGCAGGCAAAACTTGTCACTGCTTGTGGCTGCCACTGAGAAACGTCTGATGCGGTGGTGACTGTTGCGGGTTTAGTTGGTCGGAATGATGAATCTTCTACGTGCTCCTCTTCTACAGGAAAGATACACAATAAGGACTTCAATAAGCAGAATTGCAAACAACGTGGATGGATAAGAGAAGGTGAGACAGAGCTAATCTGAAGGCACAATGTTCTCTGACACAGGCCACATAACAAGGACGTAATCCAGTGTCAGAACACGTTCAATTAGGTCCAGAAATATTTGGGCAGTGAGAAGTTTTGGTATTTTATATTTTTACCAAAACATGTTCAAGATATATAATAAATATGGATTTCAAGTGCAGACCCTCAGCTTTAATTTGAGGGTATTCACATCCTAATTGGAGTAAGGGTTTAGGAATTACAATGCTTTAAATATGTAGCTGCCTCTTTTTCAGGGGAACAAATGTAGTAGGTGTAATAATAATAATAATAATAATAATTAGCAAATGCCTCCAATTAGAAATGTAATATAATTCCTCTGATCCACTATGTCCCTTACCTCATGTGCAGGGCATTGCAGGACCTTAAGGCTACTTTACACGCTGCGATATCGGTCCCGATATCGCTAGCGTGGGTACCCGCCCCCATCTGTTGTACGACACGGGCAAATCGCTGCCCGTGCCGCACAACATCGCGCAGACCCGTCACACATACTTACCTGCCCGGCAACGTCGCTGTGACCGGCGAACCGCCTCCTTTCTAAGGGGGTGGTCCGTGCGGCATCACAGCGACGTCACTGAGCGGCCGCCCAATAGAAGCGGAGGGGCAGAGATGAGTGGCCTGAACATCCCGCCCACCTCCTTACTTCCGTATAGCAGCCGGGAGGCAGGTAAGGAGAGGTTCCTCGTTCCTGCGGCTTCACACATAGCGATGTGTGCTGCCGCAGGAGCGACGAACTACATCGTTACTGCTGCAGTAACGATATTCGAGAATGGACCCCCATGTCACCGATGAGCGATTTTGCACGTTTTTGCAACGATGCAAAATCGCTCATCGGTGTCACACGGGCAAAACATCGCTAATGCGGCCGGATGTGCGTCACAAATTCCGTGACCCCAACAACTCCGCATTAGCGATGTCGCAGCGTGTAAAGCCCCCTTAAGGTATCCGTGGTTATGACAACTAGCAACTAACTATGACTATAGGGATACCGAAGGTCCTGCAAAGGCTTGAACATGAGGTAAGAGGGAATTAGAAGAACCATATTACATTTCTCAGTGAAGGAATGTGCTAACATTATTATTATTACACCTACTATATATTAGGATAGGATCTAGGAGATGGGAATACCCCTATAAGACAAAACATAAGGCAAAGACCCACAAACAACAAATAAAGGCAGCTGCAGTAAAGGCGGCAAAGCATCACAAAGGAGGTAACCCAGTGTTTGGTGATGTCCATGGCTTCCAGACTGCAGGCAGTCATTGTCTGCAAAGGATTCTCTACAAAGTATTAAAAATGATCACTGAGGTGATGACAAAGTTACCCCACATAACGATTCTGAACGATGTTACGCAATTTATAATCATTCATTCATTCTCTGGAGCCCTTGGCTTTCTTACAAACATAATTCTTTATAGCCTCTGGTCCATGTGCTTAGTGTCTGATTTACACTTCACAATCCTTGAAAATTGAGACTCGTTGTATGTCTGAAATCTGACTTTTTTATATTCAGCATTTCATTTTCTTTATGTACTGTATATATTCTTGAATTATTATAAAAGTTCTCCATTGTTTCTTACCCTTTCCCACTCTCGTCCCTCTTTTCCTCTCCTCCCCAATAAAGTGTTCTTTCCTTCTTCCGATCCCTTCCTTTCCTCTCCACCCTTTCCCTTAGGTAAGATGGTTTACTCACTTGATACGTTAATGTCTACATATATTGGCATGTATTGAGTATCCTGTATAACGATACTGTTTGTTTGTTTGTTTGAAAAGTCTTTAAAGGGAACCTGTCACAACTTTTTTTGGCCTATAAGCTGCGGCCACCACCACTGGGCTCTTATATACAGCATTCTTGCATGATGTATATAAGAGCCCAGGCCGCTGTGAGAACATAAAAACCACTTTATAATACTTACCTAACGGTCGTGAGGTGGGCCATATGGGCGTCTCCGTTCTCCTTTTTCGGCCATCTTCGTCCTCCTTCCCTAGCCGCGGTGCATGACGCGTCCGACGTCATCCACACTCGCCGACATACAGGTCCTGAGAAGGCGCACTTTGATCTGCTCTGAGCAGGGCAGGTCAAAGTATTCTAGTGCGCCTGTGCAGGATCGGTGAGTGTGTATGACGTAGATGCGTCATGCATACAGGCTTCAGAAAGAGGACGAAGATGGCCGAGAGAGGAGGCACCGGCACCGAACCCCCCGTTTAATTACACCTGAAAGTCTCCACTTCAATTACATCTTTGTTGTTTCATTTTAAATAAAAAATAGCGGCCTACAGAGGCCAAATCATGAAGATCCGATCACTGTCTAAATATTTCTGCACCTAACTCTATATTGAGTCTATTCCAAATCAGGAGTTCTTACTACTTGAGAAACTCACCACGGATGACTTGTGACACGGTGGAGCACACCCTGGACCCTGGCCCCCGACTGGTTTCTGGTGGTGATGATGATGAAGAGGATGATGAAGAAGTGGTTGGCACAGGCTTAACTTTGAACTGGTGCTCAGATAATCGCAAAAAGTTCTCTGTGCTAAATGTGGCCAGATTGAGAGGAGTTAGCTGCACTGACACCGCAGGCAAGGGAAAAGCAATTTCCCGGGGGTCCTTAATAATCTTTGGGGTGCTGGGTGTCTCTGAAGGTTGCTGCATAGGAAGAAAAAAGTGCAATGTATTACAATTTGATGCAAAGCAATAACTAATAAAAAAAATAATAAAAAAAACACATTTTTTGACAATTAGTTCTATGATTTCAATAACAAGCAAGACATTGCTGTTAATTCCAATATAGTCAGGACATAATGAACCACAGTTATCTGCATCACTGACCGGCACAGACAACTGTATCCTTATGGTGCTACCGAGTACTTTTAGCACAATCGTCATTGCACAGTGATAACTTTATTGATATACAGTATAAGCATTAATAGATAGAAAAGCTATAGAGTAAAACAGAAATAACTTGTCTGCTATGTATAATATACAGTATATGTATATATATTATGCATATAATAATGTGCAAAAGGTTTAATAAAGCATATACAATAGGCTAACAGCAGCTAAATCCACCGTTATTGATGGGTTTGGCCAATGAAACCTAAGATGGAAACAAAATAAGCATATACCCTGCTGTACAAGATAAGCAAAAAGTAATAGTATATAAAAAATAAGATAGCATACTTATAAAACACGGATCAGCCATTACTCCAATGTGTATGGGGCTACAGACAGATGACTGTCAGGGGAGTTAAATGGGTTGTCCCTTATACATTTCAATCAACGGATCTTGGAATAATAGTACTTTAAGTTCTACATTTGAATGTGTGAAAAAAATGTTTCTGTGCTGATTTAATCTTCTAAATGTGCTGCTGCTATGTGCTGTGTAATGGCTGTGTCTGACCGTACAGGAACATGATCTAATCATACCACATCAGAGAGAATAAACAGATTACAGCATGGGATCGCTGCTAAATCTTTCTGTGAGGTAACACATTGCTATCAGTTTTCCCTCAGAGAGCAGAAGTGATCCCATGCTGTCCTGTCTATATATTCTTTTGCACTTTCCCCAGCCCAGGAGATGTGATATGTTCTGACTATGTCCCTATACAGTCAGACACAGCCATTTCACAGTACATACCAGGGACACATATATAAAATGATCTCACTACAGGAACATTTTTTTTAAAACATTAATTTGTGGAAACTATTTGTATTCCAAGAACTATTGATGAAAATGAGAAAAAGACTGATGGCAGATCCTACCTTACTAATGTGAACGGGTGCAAACTGAACATGAAACATCGTAACAAAAAGGAGGCAGTTGCACTCTGTAGTGCTAAGATATGTGGAACGATGAATATGAGAATATAGACATGCATAACTGCTATGAAAAACATTAAAAAATTTAGATATTTACCACACAAAAATGGCCGCTTTTATGTGAGCCCAAAAGCCAACGCCAAGGCAAGGTCTATATTCCCATATTCATTGTTCCACATATCTTAGAGCTACAGAGTGCAACTGTCTCCTTTTTGTTACTATGCTTCATGTTCAGTTTACACCCGTTCACATTAGTAAGGTAGGATGTGCCATCAGTCTTTTTCTTAGATTACAGCTTTATACCTTCTGATTGAGCCCTCCTGCTCTTCAGCCTAAGGCTATTTTAATTCTCTATTTGCAGGTTCCTACCCAGCCATAAATTGTAGGTTTTTTAACCCAAAAGAGAAGCATTAGTTTGATAGGGACCCAACAAAAAGAAGTCGCCTTGCCATTGGCTGTTGGGCTCACATAAAACTGACCATTTTTGTGTGCCAAGTACAGTGCCTTTTGAAAGTATCCGGCCCCCTTGAATTTTCAACATTTTCCCACATTGCAGTCTTCAAACAAAGATAAACATTTTAATGTTATAGTGAAGAATCAACAAAAAATGGGACACAATTGTGAAGTTGAACAAAATGTATTGCTTATTTTAAGTTTTTGTTAAAAATAAAAACTGAAAATTGGGGCGTGCAATATTATTCGGCTCCTTTAAATTAATACTTTGTAGCGCCACCGTTTGCTGCGATTACAGCTGCAAGTCGCTTGGGGTATGTGTCTATCAGTTTTGCACATCGAGAGACTGAAATTCTTGCCCATTCTTCCTTTGCAAACAGCTCGAGCTGAATGAGGTTGGATGGAGAGCGTTTGTGAACAGCAATTTTCAGCTCTTTCCACAGATTCTCGATTGGATTCAGGTCTGGACTTTGACTTGGCCATTCTATCACCTGGATACTTTTATTTGTGAACCATTCCATTGTAGATTTTGCTTTATGTTTTAAATCATTGTCTTGTTGAAAGACATATCTCTGTCCCAGTTTCAGGTCTTTTGCAGACTCCAACAGGTTTTCTTCAAGAATGGTTCTGCATTTGGCTCCATCCATCTTCCCATCAATTTTAACCATCTTCCCTGTCCCTGCTGAAGAAAAGCAGGCCCAAACCATGATGCTGCCACCACCATGTTTGACAGTGGGGATGGTGTGTTGAGGGTGATGAGCTGTGTTGCTTTTACGCCAAACATATAATTTGGCATTGTGCCCAAAAAGTTCGATTTTGGTTTCATCTCACCAGTGCACCTTCTTCCACTTGGTTGGTGTGTCTCCCAGGTGGCTTGTGGCAAACTTTAAACAACACTTTTTATGGATATCTTTGAGAAATGTCTTTCTTCTTGCCACTCTTATATAAAGGCCAGATTTGTGCAGTGCATGACTGATTGTTGTCCTATGGACAGACTCTCCCACCTCAGCTGTAGATCTCTGCAGTTCATTCAGGGTGATCATGGGCCTCTTGGCTGCATCTCTGATCAGTCTTCTCCTTGATTGAGATAACATTTTTGAGGGACGGCCGGGTCTTGGTAGATTTTCAGTGGTATGATACTCCTTCCATTTCAATATGATTGCTTGCACGGTGCTTCTTGGGATGTTTAAAGTTGTGGAAATCTTTTTGTAACCAAATCCAGCGTTAAACTTTTTCACAACAGTATCACGGACCTGCCTCTTGTGTTCCTTGGTCTTCATGATGCTATCTGTGCTTTAAACAGAACACTGAGACTATCACAGAGCAGGTGCATTTATACGGAGACTTGATTACACAGAGGTAGCTTATATTTATCCTCATCAGTCATTTAGGACAACATTGGATCATTCAGAGATCCTCCATGAACTTCTGAAGTGAGTTTGCGGCACTGAAAGTAAAGGGGATGAATAATATTGCACGCCCCAATTTTCAGTTTATTCTATTTTACAAAAGTTTAAAATAAGCAATAAATTTCGTTCAACTACACAATTGTGTCCCACTTGTTGTTGATTCTTCACCATAATATTAAAATGTTTATCTTTATGTTTGAAGCCTGAAATGTGGAAAAAGATTGAAAAATTCAAGGGGGCCGAATACTTTCGCAAGGCACTGTATCTCAATTTCTGCATGTTTTTCATAGCAGTATGTTTATGTTCCCATATTCATTGTTCCACATATCTTAGTGCTACAGAGTGCAGCTGTCTCCTTTTTGTTACTATTGATGAAAATGTACTTTGTTCATGGGACAACCCCTTTACGTATCACACATGTCCAATTTTTGGACTGCGGATCCTTTTGTCCTCCCTGTGTTAAGCCATAGCCAGAGATATCTGTCAGTGTCTCTCTGATAGAGAACACAGGAGCGTTCGGCCTACCAAGCGCTCTTATATATGGGTGACCTATTCGAGATGACTACCAGCCAAATAATTGGTTGAAACATCATTCAGTGGACAGCTATGTAAAGTGTATGGGATAGCTTAAAAATGCTTTCAAAAATAGAAGTGGTAATGGTTTATTTTGAATCAATTAAATTGCAAAGCGAATGAACAAAAGAGAAATCTAAATCAAATCAGTATTTGTTGTGACTACTTTTCACCTTCAAAACAGCATCAATTCTTCTAGGTACACTTGCACAAACTGAGCGATTTTGCACAATCACATTCCGTTTCATGTCGCAGGTCATACATCACAGAACACAACAAGACACAACGTACTTATACAGCATCAGCAAGGTCTCTCCCAGGCAAATATTTCAAAGCAGACTTGGGATTCAAGATGCTGTTCAAGCTCTTTTGGAGAAGTACAAAGAGATGGGCAGCCTTGAGGACTGCAAATGAAACTGCAGAAGATGAAGACCCATCATGTTTACTTCCTTTCAAAATCAAAAGATGTTCAGCAGTTGCTCAGCTAGCCATCTACTGTTCAGAGAAGTCTGGTCAGAAGTCCTCTTCAACATGAAACTAAGGCCAAGTGAATCAACTATGCACCAAAACATTGGTACCCGGATGCAGAAAAATGGTAGTGGGTGCTCTGGACTCATGGGTCAAAATATTAAATATTTCACTGTAAAAAAGACAGTCTGTTTATCAAATGGCTGGAGCGCGGTACAACGAGTGTCTGCAGGCAGCAGTGAAGCATGGTGGAGGTTCATTGAATGTTGATTTGGTCAGGAATAATGGTGTCCTCAAAGCTAAAAAATACAGGCCTTTATTTACCCATCATGCAATACCAGAAATGGATGTATTTTATCGGCTTCAAAATGATTCTGCAATGGGACAACGACCCCAAATACACAACCAATGTCATTCACAACGATCATCAGTGTAAAGAAGAATAAGGAGTCCTGGAAGTGATGATATGGCCCCAGAGAGCCTTGATCTCAATATCAAGTCTGTGTGGGATTACAGGAAGAGACAGAAGGCTTTGTGTAAGCCTACATCTACAGAAGATCTATGGTTAGTTTTCCAAGATGTTTGGAATAACCTCCCTGCTGAGTTCCTTCAAAATATGTGTGCAAGAGTGTGCAAAAATTGATGCTTTGATGCAGTTTGATGGTAAAGGGGGTCGCACCAAATATTGATGTGATTTATCTTTTGTTTATTAATGTTGCATTTTAATTGCTAACAAATAAACTTACACTTCTATTTTTGAGGATGCTTATTTTGCAGCTCCCCCACACACACACACACACAAACAAACCTGCCTAAAACTTTTGCACAGTACTGTCCATTGTGTAGCTTTTGCACAAATTCTGCACATACACAGCAGAATGACAGCTAATGGTATGCACACACATCTGCCCCACTTCTGAGCCGCTGCTCTCACTGCGGTGAGTCACTCTCCCAACTATGACGGTCTCCAGAGCCGTGGCTCTTCCCAGCTGGCACAGTGCCAGGTGTCTGGGCATCACTTAGGATACAGAAGAGAAGAAATAGACAAAATCGTACGCTAAGGTAAGAGAAGGGTTTCATTGCAAGACAGAAGATGTCATGGCAACAGGGAAACAGTTCCCAGTTAGATGGAAGTCAGTAAATAGTGCCGAGACCCCCCGGCACATCTCATCCATGGCTACATTCATACAATACAATGTGAATGAGTGAGGTGAGGCAGAGCCTGCCTCATAACACAGACAGCAGGTGGAGGAGGTGAGAAAAGTCCCCAGAGTCCATTACGAGGAGGTGTAAAGACGTGAACCTGGGAATTATGGGGATGGAGAACAGAGCATCTGATCTACCTGCTAAGCAACACTTAGAGGACGCCTAAGAGAAACGGGGTTAGAGATTTCCTGCTTTATTTTCACCCAGCTTTCCCACGTTCCTGAGTGGCAAATTATTTACATAGTTACAGATTAATGTGATTGCATCCTCTGCTAGACACTCATTTCTATGAATTCAGTAGCTGTAAAAGTGCCCCCATAGGCAGTCACCCAGCCACCCAGCAGACTTAGCCATTCAGGAATATTCCACTTCTTTGCTTTAATAAACTCCTGGGTTGCTTTGGCTTTATGTTTTGGGTCATTGACCATCTGTATTATGAAACACTGACCAATCAGTTTGGCTGCATTTGGCTGGATTTGAGCACATTCTGTCTCTGAAAACCCCAGAATTCATCCGGCTGCTTCTGTCCTGTGTCACATCATCAATAAAGACTAGGGACCCAGTGCCATCGGCAGCCATGCATGCCCGACCATCACACTGCCTCTGCTGTATCTTACAGATAATATGGTGTCCTTTTGATCATGAGCTGTTCCATGCCTTCGCCATACTTTTTGCTTTCCATCATTCTGGTAGAGGTTGATCTTGGTTTCATCTGTCCATAGAATGATCTTCCAGAACTGAGCTGTTTTTTTTTAAGATTTCTTTTAGCATAGTCCAATCTATCATTCTTATTCTTGAGGCTTATGAGTGTCTTGCACCATGCAGTGAACCCTCTATTTTCTTTCATGCAGTCTTCTCTTTAACCCCTTCAGCCCCGGGGCACTTTCCGTTTTTGCGTTTTTGTTTTTTGCTCCCCTTTTTCCGAGAGTCGTAACTTTTTTATTTTTCCGGCAATCTTGCCATATGAGGGCTTGTTTTTTGCGGGACAAGTTGTACTTTTAAATGAAACCATAAGTTTTACCATATGGTGTACTGGAAAACAGCAAAAAAATTCCAAATGCGGAAGAATTGCAAAAAAAGTGTGATGGCACAATAGTTTTTGGGATGTTTTATTCACGGTGTTCACTATATGGTAAAACTGATGTGTGGGTATGATGCCTGAGGTCGGTGCGAGTTTGTAGACACCAAACATGTATAGGTTTACTTGTATCTAAGGGGTTAGAAAAAATTCACAAGTTTGTCCAATAAAAGTGGCGCACGTTTTGCGCCATTTTCCGAAACACGTAGCGTTCTTATTTTTTGGGATCTATGGCTCAGTGACGGCTTATTTTTTGCGTCTCGAGCTGACGTTTGTAATGGTACCATTTTTGCGCAGATGCTACGTTTTGATCGCCTGTTATTGCATTTTGCGTAAAACTTGCGGCGACCAAAAAACATAATTTTGGCGTTTGGAATTTTTTTGCCACTACGCTATTTACTAATCAGATTAATTGATTTTATATTTTGATAGATCGGGCATTTCTCAACGCGGCGATACCAAATATGTGAATATTTATTTATTTTTTAACCCTTTAATTTTCAATGGGGGGAAAGGGGGTGATTTGAACTTTTAGGTTTTTTTTTTTTTTTATTTTTTAAAACTTTTTTTTTTATTTTACTAGTCCCCCTAGGGGGCTATAGCGATCAGCAATCCGATCGCTCTTATCTATCTGCTGATCACAGCTATACAGCTGTAAACAGCAGATTCAGTCACTTTCTGTTCGCAGCCGAGAGAAAATGAAAGTGAAATGTCATAGCTGCAGGCGTCATCACATGACCCTGTGCTACAATGGCAACCACCGATAGTCACGTGATCATGCGCGTGACTTCCGGTGGGGGCGGCGGTAAGTAAAAAACATGGCCGCGCGCATATAGATCTTGCTGCCAGACTTTGGCAGCAAGATTTAAGGGGTTAATGGCCGCGGGTGGAAGCGATTCCACCCGCGGCTAGCAGGCACACATGTCAGCTGTTGAAAACAGCTGATATGTGTGCCGACCGCCGCCTGCCCGCGGCAGGGGGCGGGGCTTAACGGGACACGCTCCATGACGGATATATCTGTCCATGGTCGTGAAGGGGTTAAGGTAGATTTGGATATTGATACGCCATCCTGGAGAGTATTGTTCACTTGGTTGGATGTTGTGAACGGGTTTATCTTCACATGGTAATTAGTCTGTGATCATCCATCACTGTTGTCTTCCGTGGGCGTCCAGGTCTTTTTGCATTGTTGAGGTCACCAGTGCTTTCTTTCTTTCTCAGGATGTACCAAACTGTAGAATGAGCCACTCCTAATATTGTAGCAATATCTCCGATTTTTTCGCAGATGGAGGATGGCTTATTTCACCTCCATGGAGAGCTCGTTTGACCGCATTTTTATTTCACAGCAAAAACTTCAAAATGCAAGCACCACACCTCAAATCAACTCCAGGCCTTTATGTGCTTAATTGAGAATTAAATAACAAAGGAATTGCCCACATCTGACCATAAAACAGCCTGAGAGTCAATTGTCCGATTAGGTTTGGGCCCTTTAAAACCAGGGTGGCACATTTAAGGCTCTGTGCCCACGCTGCGGATTTACCGCGGATTTTGCCGCGGATTTACCGAAAATCTGCAGCAGCGGCACTTCCAAGCCATTTCAATGGCATTTTGGAAATGCTGTGTCCATGCTGCGGATTTTTCCGCGGCGGATTTGCCGCGGATTTTGATCCGGAAAAATCTGCAGCATGTCAATTATTGTTGCGGATTTTGGTGCGGATTTTGGGTATAGAATGGGGAAAAAAAAAAAAAATCCGCATCAAAATCCGCGGTAAATCCGCGGCAAAAATAAGGTGCGGATTTGCCGCGAAAGTCGTGGATTTTCATGCAGAAAAATCCGCAGGTACATTCTACCGTGGACACATAGCCTAAAGGAGCTAAAGCTCCTAAAACCTTCATCAAATTTTAATGTGGATACCCTCAAATGAAAGTTAAAAGTCAGGACTTTACGTCCATGATATAACTATAACTTGAATATGTTTCAGTACACAGGTAGAAAAAACTAAATTTGTGTCAGTGTCCAAATATAGATGGATGTAACTGTATATGGAGATGTAGAGGGAATGCTCTCTGATCAATCATTTAATAAAGTAACATTAGAAATTTTATACTTCGGTGTGGGTCTGGTCATTGTCCTAATACCTTTCTAGTGAACAACGCTGTGATTTATTGCAGTATCAAGACCCTATGGCAATTCAATGACACATCTCAGGTCTTATGCGAGCTATCGCGCGATGCATCGTCGGGGTCACGGTTTTCGTGACGCACATCCGGCATCACTTGCGACGTCGTTTCGTGTGACACCTCTGAGCGGCGCAGAATCGCTCACGAATCGAGTCGTGTACTCGTCGCTTATTTTTAAAAAATTGTTTATTTCTAATGGCGCCGGTTGTTCATTGTACCCGGGGCAGCACACATCGCTCCGTGTGACACCCCGGGAACGATGAACACCGACTGCTTACCTGCGTCCCGCCGGCAATACGGAAGGAAGGAGGTGGGCGGGATGTTTACGTCCCGTTCATCTCCGCCTCTCCGCTTCTACTGGCCGGCCGCTGTGTGACGTCACTGTGACGCCGAACGTCCCTCCCCCTTCAGGAAGAGGATGTTCACGCCCACAGCGAGGTCGCTCAGCAGGTAAGTACGTGTGACGGGCGTTTAACAACTTTGTGCGCCACGGGCAACTAATTGCCCGTGACGCACAAACAATGGGGGGCGGGTACGATCGCTCGTGCAATCGCACGATAGATCGTACCGTGTGAAGCCCGCATTCGGGGCTCATGCATATGATGATACTACAGCTCCACTTTATATGAAGCTACAATTGGACATCTTGCTGCACGAGCATCTTTGTGTGCTTCCATCTGTATACAGGGGCAAACTTCATGGTATGCAGACTCAGTATAGAGGTGTTCACCCCAGAAGCACAGCAGAGAAAATAGTACACAGACTAGCGCTGAGCCTACAAGATCTGTATAGCTAGACAATGCAGAGGCCACATAGGCTCCGAACATTGGCAATGCCGTCTGCGTAAGTCCTAATTGTTTTGTAAGGTCACTGCACAATGCAGGCATGGCCCGGATTATTTCAGAACATGGCAAGCTATGTTACACAAAACTAAAGCAATGTGAATGCTTAGAAATTCGAGAACATGCTACGCAGCATCTGGGGAGTACGCAGGTAGGCAGGATTTGCACAGTTAACACAATTTGTGCTGCCATTTCAGAACCATATCAGTCAGGAAATGGTACATCTCTCAGTTCACTTAAATGGTGTCCTCAGAGCAGCCCACAAGCCGCACACAGCTCACTGATGTAGAAGATTCAAGAGCATTTCCTGTTTATAGAGGAGGTGTATCCCCACCACGAGTCTGCTCATTCTCCGAGGCAGAACCTGAACACACGGCACCCCCTCCATCCATCACAGGTGTCATCCTAGAACTCTACAGCTTGGATGTCATGTACCACAGGCTTATGTATTGTTAGATATTTAGAGCTCTATCTAGCCGTGACACACACACACACACACACACACACACACTGGTATGTGAAAGTTTGTGCACCCCTGGTCAAAATTACTGTTATTGTGAATGGTTAAGCAAGTTGAAAATGAAATAATCTCTAAATGCATAAACTTAAAGATGACACATTTCCTTTGTATTTTAGGCAAAAAATAATAATTTTATTTTCTATTTTTATTTTTAAATTAAATAAAAAGGAAAAAGTGGGCCAATGCAAAAGTTTGGGCACCCTGCATGGTTAGTACCTAGTAGCACTGCCTTTGGCAAGTATCACAGCTTATAAACACTTTCTGTAGTCAGCCAAGAGTCTTTCAAATCTTGTTTGAGGGATTTTCATCTATTCTTCCTTGGAAAGTCTTCCAGTTCTAAGAGATTCCTGGTTGTCTTGCATGCACTGCTCTTTTGAGGTGTAGCCACAGATTTTCAGTGATGTCCAGGTCAGGGGACTGTGAGGACCATTGTAAAACCTTCAGTTTGTGCCTTTAGAGGTACTCTATTGTGGATTTTGACCTGTGTTTAGGATCATTATCCATTTGTAAAAAGCTGTCCTCCTTTCAACTTCAGCTTTTTTTTTTTTTACAGATGATGTTATCATCAAGAATTTGTTGAAATTTCATTGAATCTATTCCCTGTATCTATGAAATGTTCCCCGTGCCATTGGCTCCAACAGAACCTCAAAGCATGAATGATCCACCTCCATACTTAACCCCTTCAGCCCCCGGGCGCTTTCCGTTTTTGCTCCCCTTCTTCCGAGAGCCATAACTTTTTTTATTTTTCCGTCAATCTTGCCATATGAGGGCTTGTTTCTTGCGGGAAGAGTTGTACTTTTAAATGAAACCATAAGTTTTACCATATGGTGTACTGGAAAACAGCAACAAAAAAAAAAAGTGGAAAAACTGCAAAAAAAGTGTAATCGCACAATAGTTTTTGGGATGTTTTATTCACCGTGTTCACTATATGGTAAAACTGATGTGTCATTGTGATGCGAGTCGGTGCGAGTTTGTAGACACCAAAAATGTATAGGTTTACTTGTATCTAAGGGGTTAAAAAAAATTCACAACCTTGTCCAATAAAAGTGGCGCACGTTTTGCACCATTTTCCAAAACCCGTAGCGTTCTCATTTTTTGGGATCTATGGTTCATTGACGGCTTATTTTTTGCGTCTCGAGCTGACATTTTTAAAGGTTCCATTTTTGCGCAGATGCTACCTTTTGATAGCCTGTTATTACATTTTGCGTAAAACTTGCGGCGACCAAAAAACGTAATTTTGGCGTTTGGAATTCTTTTGCTGCTACGCCGTTTACCAATCAGATTAATTGATTTTATAAGTTGATAGATCGGGCATTTCTGAACGCGGCCATACCAAATATGTGTATATTTCTTTTTTTTAACCCTTTAATTTTCAATGGATTGAAAGGGGGGTGATTTGAACTTTTAGGGTTTTTTTTATTTTATTTTTTTATTTTACTAGTCCCCCTAGCTGGCTATAGCGATCAGCAATGCGATCGCTCTGCCCTATCTGCTGAGCACAGCTACACAGCTGTAAACAGCAGATATGATCACTTCCTGATTAACTCGGCTGCGGGCCAAGTGAAACTGAAAGTGACTCATGATAGCTACAGGCGTCACCACATGACACTGTGCTACCATGGCAACCACCAAAAGTTACGTGATCACGCACGTGACTTCCGGTGTGGGCGGCGGTAAGTGAAAATCATGGCCGCGCGCATATACATCTCGCTGCCAGACTTTGCAAGCGAGATGTAAGGGGTTAAATGTTGCGAGTGGAAGCGATTCCACTCGTAACATGCAAGCACACATGTCAGCTGTCGAAAACAACTGATATGTGCGCGGATCACCGCGACCTGCCCACGGCAGTGGGCGTGGATTAACCTCACACGATCCATGACGGATAGATCTGTCATGGGTCGTGAAGGGGTTAATGGTTGGCAAGATATTCTTTTCATGAAATTATGTGCCATTTTTTTATCCACACATACCTTTGATCACTGTGGCCAAAAGAGTTCTATCTTGACCTCATTGGTCCACAGGACTTGGCATCAGACTTGTTTAGATGTTCTTTTGCAAACTTCAGACGCTGAATTTTGTGATGAAGATGCAGGAGAGGTTTTCTTCTGATGACTCTTTCATGAAGACCATATTTGTGCAGATTTCTCTGAACAGTAGAACAATTTACCACAACTCCAGAGACTGCTAAATCTTCCTGAAGGTCTTTTGCAGTGAAGTGGGGGTTCTGATTTGCCTCTCTAATAGTGATGGGTGGACTCGCAGATAACTGGGACCAGCGGGGTCTAACCGGGTTAAAAAAAATCCTGGCTCTGGCCCAGGATTGGTCCTGGTTATCTGGCCGGACCCCGGTCCCAAGATAAGTCTATAGGGACTAGAATCCGGAGATTAAAATTGGTGGTAGAAGGGATAGGCGGATATGAGCAAGAGCTTCATACTTACAAAGGCTCCGGCGTGGCTGTAACTGCTTCCATGTCATTTTCAGGGCCGCTAATTATTTCTAATCCATATGCATTGCTTTCCCCACAGACCGAACATCCTGGCGTGTGTGATTGGTTGCAGTCAAACGTGCCTCCCAGACTGTGTGATGGCATCTGACTGAAACCAATCACAGGCACTGTCTGTAGGTCACTATCGTGGTATAAAACTAAATAAAACATTTGACGTAGGGTCCCCCGTATTATAATACCCAGCACAGAAAAAGCACACGACTACAAGCTGCAGCCCCCAGCCGTGCACTTACCTTAGCTGTGAAAATAGTTGGAAATGCATGTGGCTTCTGGATTTGTTTTTACCTGGGGGCTGGTATTCTCAGGCTGGGGAGATCCATGCTTATTGTGCTACCCCCATCCTAAAAATAGCAGCGTGCAGCTGTCCCGGACTGTCGCATCCATTAGATGCAACAGTCCCGACACTTTACCTGGCCCTTCCCGATTGCCCTGATGTGGTGGCGATCGGGGTAATAAGGTGTTAATGGTTAATGTCATCTCACAGCTGCCAATAAGCATCTAGATACCTAACATTACGAAGATTAGTAATGTTAGGTGTCTATGAGACCCCCCATTACTAATTTGTAAGAAAAAAGATATAAAACACAAACTTCGAAAAAATCCATTATTTGAAATAAAAGACAAAAAGCACCCTCTTTCATCACTTTAACCCAAAAACAACCCTGCAGGTCAGGTGTAATCCACACGAGGTCCCATGACGATTCCAGCTCTGCTACATCTGAATTCACACCGAGCGGCCATAGAACATGACCACCCGCCTGTGACGTTCAGACAGAGACTGAGCCACACGATCAGCGGTGACGTAACTCAGGCTATTTGCGATTACAGCAGGAGGCCCCACGGTACTCCAACTGTGACTGCAAATCACCTGAGTGACGTCACTGCTCATTTTTACTGTACGATAGACCTGCAGACAGTGTCTATGATTGGTTGCAGTCAGACACCGTCACACAGGCTGGGGGTGCGTCTGCTGCAACCAATCACAGTCGCTAGGACAGCTGGGGAAAGCAGTGCATATGGATGAGCGATAATGCGCGGCCCCGGAAGTGAACGAGCAGCCACTGGAGCAGTTTCAGCCGCTCCGGAGACTCGGTAAGTATGAAGCGCTTGATTCATTCTAATTTTCTGTGTTTTTCCTTTATTTTATTTTTTCTATTTCCGGAGTGCCAGATCCGGATCATTAGCAGGTGTAACTTGAGAATTCCAGGCCCGGCACTCAGGCATGTTTGAAACTGTGCGGATCCGGACTTTTATAGTCCAGGTCTACCCATTACTACTCTCTAACAATCCTATGAAAAGCTCTCACAGAAATTGTGCTTAGTCTTACAGACCTTCTCTTGACTTCCACTGTTGCTGTTAAATGCAATTTCTTAATTAAATTTAGAACTGAGGAAAGGGAAGCTTGAAAACATTTTGCTATTTTCTTATAGCCTTCTCTTGCTTTGTGGGCCTCTACCATTTTCAAAGTGTTAGTCCTCTGTTTAGAAGAACCCATGGCTGCTGTTTTTTGGCACAAGATTAGAGGTGGCTGGGTTTTTAGAAAGCCGTGAAATTTGCATCACCTGGCCTTTCGTAAAGATGATAGTGAACAAGCCATAACCCTAACAGGCTAAGTAAGGTCTGAAACCTTGGTTAAAGTTATCTGAGCACACAAATATCCAAGGGTGTCCAAACTTTTGCATCGGCCTATTTTACTTTTTGTAATTTTTCAAATGTAAAAAGATGAAAATCTGAAAATCTTCTCTTGTTTTTGCCCTTTTGTGATAATTGATATAAGTCAAACAGTGTGTACAAAAAAGAATAAATAAAAACCCTCCCTCCCTATTCCAGAAGTGCACTGTTTATGGCTGGCTGTATATGGGTGGAGAAATGAACTGCCCAATCAGTGTCTTCTAATGAGATTCGGGCCCAGAACAGCACTTTATATGAAGTCCAACTGAACCCACAGAACCCGAACTTCCACTGGTCGGTCGGTCTCTCTCTCATAAACACATGTACAGTGGAACCTCGGTTTACGAGTAACCCGGTTTGTGAGTATTTCGCTATACGATCAAACCTTGCTGTAAATTTGTAACTCAGTTTACGAGCAAGCTTTGCTGTACGAGCAAATACTCACCGCACACACTTCCGGTTCCGTACTTTAACCGCGCTCTGACCCGCTCTTGCAGTCCGCACAAACACGCACGCGCGCACACATATTATGCTCACTTTATCTTCCGTTCCCTCGCTGGCCTCATGGTTCTTGTAGTTCGCTGGTACAGGATGTGTATCGGGTAACCATCACGACAATCGAGGAACTCCGCTGTCAGCCGCTACTCAAAGGCAGTGCACTGGCCAATCAGAGGCAAGCGGCTCATGCCTTTGACGTCAGCGCTCTGGCAGCGGAAGCTCCGCCATCGGTCGCAATGGTTACCCGATACTCATCCTGTACCGGCGAACTACAAGAATTAGGAGGCTGGCAAGGGAACGGAAGGTATGGTGAGTATAATATGTGTGTGTGCGCGTGTTTCTGCGTGTTTATAATGGCACAATAAGGGACCAGGATGGGACATTGAACAAGTTGTGGAACAAATTGTCTGAGCTTGCATTATTTCCTATGGGAAATTTTGCTTTGCTAGCTGAGTAACTTGGTTTACAAGCACACTCCCAGAACGGATTGTTCTCGTAAACCAAGGTTCCACTGTATACACATACTGTAAGGCGGGCTTTGCATGTTGCGACATCGCAAGCCGATGCTGCAATGTCACACGCGATAGTCCCCGCCCCCGTCGCAGGTACGATATCTTGTGATAGCTGGCGTAGCGAAAATTATCGCTACGCCAGCTTCACATGCACTCACCTGCCCTGCGACTGTTGCTCTGGCCGGCGACCTGCCTCCTTCCTAAGGGGGCGGGTCGTGCGGCGTCATAGCAACGTCACACGGCAGGCGGCCAATAGCGGCGGAGGGGCGGAGATGAGCAGGATGTAAACATCCCGCCCACCTCCTTCCTTCCGCATAGCTGCCGGCGGCAGGTAAGCTGAAGTTCCTCGCTCCTGCGGCTTCATACACAGCGATGTGTGCAGCCGCAGGAGCGAGGAACTACATCGTACCTGTCGCTGCAGCATAATTATGAAAAAGTCGGAGCCTGCAACGATGATACGACAACGACGCTTTTGCGCTCGTTAATCGTATCATCTAGCATTTACACACTACTATCTCGAAAGTGACGCCGGATATGCGTCACTTTCGATTTGACCCCACCGACATCGCATGTGCGATGTTGCAATGTGCAAAGCCGCCCTAAGAATCACTAGAAAGTACATTGATGTTCTTTACTGTCCCTAAATCTCCAACAACCAATTGACAGATTTCATAGATACTCTGTTATTTAATGTTTTATTATGCGCAGAATTAATCTTTATTATTGCTGTACTCTTTCTTACAGTATGTACACATCTCTTTGGCTCAGTGCACACAGATTGTAAACCATACTTTACATTTACCCTAAATGGTGTCTAAAACTCCCAAAAACATATGTTACCCATATCCAGAGAGCGCAAATGACCTGAGAAAGACCACAAGAGTGTCTGGACAGTATACTTAGGGATACCTTATTTCTAACTGCATAGGAAAACTCAGCAGAGTGCAATTTCTTATACAGATGCCTTTTGTCAAAGGATGGCACGTGATGTATCTGTTTTTACAATGGGACACTGTGGGCGGCATGTGGTCTTGTAGGCCTATACAGTGCCATGTCATGGGGCCTTCTAGAATGGTCATAAACAACGATCAGTAACGTGATCAGATCTGGGCATCTGTTCTGTGAATATAAGTACTGTATCTTTAATTTTACATGTGGTCACATGGATCTGAGAAAAGGACAGGGAAAACCTCGCAATAACAAGCTATAAGCTGCTTAAAAACTCCTACAATACTTACTAAATCCTTGCTTGGCTTTTTCTGTGTTCTATTTTGGGTTATTTTGTGAGTTGTGTACAACACTAAAGCTCTGCACGACACTAATGCATGTATTTTGGGTTTCTGAACCTTTCACAGTGAACTGTAAGGCCATTTTCCCATTTAGTGAAAAAGCAATGGCTTTTCAGAAGTGTTTTTTTTTGGGGACAGAAAATCCGCTTTAGTTTACGCAAAGTAGATGTGAACGCCTGAAAACTTATTCCCGTTGTAGAACTTTTTTAGGGTGTGCTTTTTTTCCCATGGGCTTGTGTAGGGAGCCTGGAAAGCGCATGTAAAACCATAATTGGGTTTTTAAGTCAGAATAAGAAAAAACAAAAATGTATTACTAGAATTAATACACAGCAGAAAAACATAAGAAAATAGGGAAAACGGATACAAAGCGCAACAGAAAAAAAATAAATTAAACAATGCGAGCATATTGCTATTGTGGTGTGGATAACAGTGGAAAATGTGTGTGGGGGGGGAAGGTATATTCACCAAAGCCTGCAAACATATGGTACACGTCTAACCTGTATCCACAAGCTTTACTGCAATATAGCCAGCATCATGGGCACAGGTGAAGAACAATATTGCATTTACCAGCATATTACAGTCGCCTGTCTGGGTCACTCACCTGTTTCTGGGCAGAAGCGCCCATGTGAAGTTGGCAGAATTTAATAGCTTGTTCTAATGCAGCGCCTTCATCCACCTGAAAGACAAAACAATACCTCATTATGGGCCATCCTGTTATTCTACCACTGTGCTCTAGTCATTGTGGGACGATTTACATGTAGCCTGATAAGGAGCACACTTAAGCCATCCTACTACCGCCCATTTACATGCCCAGATTTATCAAACCAGATAATCAAAATGGGCATGAACATCAGGCCATGTGTGGCCATCCTAAAGGAGGTGTATGAGATCAGACAAAATATAGGCTTTTTTCCCCAGCCGCGCCATTTGTGTCTATGGTTCATTCATTTTCTAAAGTCATAAAAATAAAGATGAATTCATGTAACGCAGGCGTCCCTGTCCTCTCCCGCCTCCACCTCTCGGTAGGGACGCCGACATACCACCAAGGCCAATCAGCCATCTCCCCTGCTCCTTCCCTGGTCTATAATCTCTAAGGCTTATGTAAGTCGCACAGGTCTCCTGGCAGAGTTTTTAAGGCATGTGCGCACTCCCACCTTTTAAAAGGGACAGCGCACAATCTAAAGTGTTCCTAGCCTATGGCTAGGAGTCACTGGGTACTTAAGGCACCTTCTCTTCTCCTGTCGGTAGGTGCCTGAGTAATTAAGTTCCTATTGGGTTAGTTCCCCTTTGTACACCAGTCTGCTTCCGGTACTGACTTTAGTCCGTTGATCCGATCCCATCCTGCCAGTTTCCAGTGATGACTTTGTCCTGCCAGTCTGTGTATTGACTGTGTCCTGCCTGGCTCCTGTACCCCCTCCATCCTGCCTGCCCTTGAGTATCTGCGTACCTGACCTTTGGGTCAGCTGCTGTAGTATAGGCGACTACCCTCAAGTGGTACCTGGTGTCCATCTGCAGCCCAATCCATCCTCACCATCATGCATTTTTACCTACATTCAGTGGTCCCGTCAGAGCTTCCGCCCGAATTCCACCCGCCACAAAACGGGTTTCGAATGTATGCTCCAATACAATCAATGGCCACGTGGGCGCATGCATCCGAAACCCGTTTTGCGGGTGGGCGAGGGGGGGAGGTGTTCAGACGGAAGCTCCAACGGGACCACTGACAGTAGGTAAAAATGCAACGTGAAAGTAGCCTTAGTCACGACCCTTTAGGGCAGACCTGGGCAAAAGGTGGCCGGCGGGCCACATCCGGCCCACCTACTGTCTGTGACCGGCCCGCCCGTCTTCAGCCGGTGCAGTGGAGACGGTTTCCTGCGTGCCGGGCAGGGAGCGATCCTGCAGCTCCGCACAGTGTGGGCAGCGGAACGCAGGAATCTCTCCTCTGTTCCCTACCCGACACCTTTCTCTGTGACACACGCGCGCACTCTGTTGTCAATACTGCGCGGCGTGTGTCATTTCAAAAGTTCCCGCCGGGCAGGGTAAGAAGCGGCACAGCATTGGCCTTCACGGAGAGAAGCACCTCAGAAAACAGCACTGGCACAGCCAGGGCCCGTACAAGAGAAGGAGCAGCTCAGCGGGGGACCTGTGCAGGGGACCTGTACGGAGGTGCCTATGGACAGGGACGATAAGAAGGGAGAGGTAAGTAATGACTAATAAGTTGAGGAGGGGACAATGGGGGAGGGGGGGACTGGTGACTAATACTGGGGGTGTAGTGGTGTAGTTTTACAGGTGTAGTATATGGTGTTGTGTGTATATAGCGGTGTAGTATATAGTGGTGTAGACATGGGGTGTAGTGATGTAGTTTTATTACAGGTGTAGTATATAGTGGTGTAGTATATGGGGGTGTTGTATATAGTGGTGTAGTAAATGGGGGTGTAGTAATGTAGTATGTTACAGGTGTAGTACATGAGGGGTGTAGTATATTACAGGTGTATTATATGGGGGTGTAGTATATTACAGGTGTATATGGGGGATGTAGTGATGTAGTATATTACAGATGTATATAGGGGTGTAGTGATGTAGTATATTACAGGTGTATATAAGGGGGTGTAGTGATGTAGTATATTACAGGTGTATATAAGGGGGTGTAGTGATGTAGCATATTACAGGTGTATATAAGGGGGTGTAGTGATGTAGTATATTATAGGTGTAGTATATGAGGGGTGCAGTGATGTAGTATATTAAAGGTGTATATAGGGATGTAATGATGTAGTATATTACAGGTGTAGTATATGGGGGTGTAGTGATGTATATTACAGGTGTATATAGGGGTGTAGTATATTACAGGTGTATATAAGGGGGTGTCGTGATGTAGTATATTACAGGTGTATATAGGGGTGTAGTGGTGTAGTATATTACAGGTGTATATAGGGGTGTAGTGATGTAGTATATTACAGGTGTAGTATGTAGGGATGTAGTATATTACAGGTGTAATATATAGGGATGTAGTATATTACAGGTGTAGTATATAGGGATGTAGTATATAGAGTTGAGTGGACTGCTAATATTCTGGGTCCGGCGGATTGACAAAGAAGTCCGGATACGATCCGGCCCTATATATGTCAATGGGGAGCGAAAGAGTGAGAGAGAGAAAAAAAATAAAAAAAAATTGCCGAATCCGGATCATGCACCCGGAATCCCGCGTCCGGGTCGGACTCGGATCTGCCGCTCAAACCTCACGGATCCGGATTTTGCCGGTCCGGGTCCGCTCAACACTAGTAGTATATAGGGATATAGTGATGTAGTATATTACAGGTGTAGTATATGGGGATGTAGTGATATAGTATATTACAGGTGTAGTATATAGGGGTGTAGTGATGTAGTATATTACAGGTGTAGTATATAGGGATGTAGTGATGTAGAATATTACAGGTGTAGTATATAGGGATGTCGTGATGTAGAATAATACAGGTGTAGTATATAAGGGTGTAGAGGTGCAGTATATAGTGGTGTAGTATATGCAGATGCAGTGATGTAGTATATTACAGGTGTAGTATATAGGGATGTAGTATATTACAGGTGTAGTATATAGGGATGCAGTGATGTAGTATATTACAGGTGTAGTATATGGGGGGTGTAGTATATTACAGGTGTAGTATATGGGGGGTGTAGTGGTGTAGTATATTATAGGTGTAGTATATGGAGGGGGTGTAGTGATGTAGTTTATTACAGGTGTAGTGTATGGAGGGGGTGTAGTGATGCAGTATATTGGGTAGAACTGAGTTAATTATATTTGTCCGGCCCTCTAAAACCATCCCAATTTCTCATGCGGCCCCATGGGAAAATAAATTGCCCACCCCTGCTTTAGGGTAAGCCCGGATGGGTCTATGGTGAAGTGGATACACACCCGCTAGCATAACAATTCTAAATATGACAACATGAGTAATTCTAAAACCAAAGTGAAGGAAGAAACCCTGAAAAAGGTAAGAAAAATACCAGGCATAATCTGGCGTAGATGCTAAATAACCTTCAAAATCTTAATAAGTACTAAAATGAAACATAAAAAATTAGGTATACATGCTCAATCCCTTTTAATATATGATGAAAACATAGAACCAATCGTCAAAAACCAGTGTAGATCCTGACACAATGGGTAGAGACTGCAAGTGACATCGGGCTTAGTAATCAATAACTTGCAATAACTGCTATTGAAGCCTGCTTTACACCTTACGATCCAGCATACGATATCGTATGCGATCGTAACCGCCCCCATCGTATGTGCGGCACGTTCAATTTGTTGAATGTGCCGCACATATGAGTAACCCTCCCGTCACACGTACTTACCCATCCATACGACCTCGATGTGGGCGGCGAACATCCACTTCCTGGAGTGGGAGGGACGTTCGGCGTCATAGCGACGGCACACGGCAGCCGGCCAATAGAAGTGAAGGGGCGGAGCTGAGCGGGACGTAAACATCCCGCCCACCTCCTTCCTTCTGTATTGCCGGCCGGGAGCCGCAGGTAAGATCTGTTCATTGTTCCCGTGGTGTCACACACTGCGATGTGTGCTACCCCGGGGGTACGATGAACAACCTGACGTTCAATTCATGAGAAATGAACGACGTGCGTGCGATGAACGTTTTACCGTTCAATCGCAATAGCACGTAGCTGTTACACACTACAATGTAACTTACGATGCCGGATGTGCGTCACTTACGACGTGACCCCGCCGACACATTGTAAGATACAATGCAGCGTGTAAAGCGGGCTTTAGTAAGCAGATAGAAAATGAGGCTAGAGTACTAAATATGAACAAAAAAATATTACTTTCTCCAATTACAAACCATTATTAATTCCAATGTTATAAAGTAACAACACCCAGGAATAGGGCTACCTCTGCCAGAAGGTTCATACTCCCTTCACGGTCATATGCCAGTTTCACATGGAAGGCATAGTCACTTATATACGAGGCCCAAATATGTGAGCCTTACAGAAATTGTGATCACCTTATACATGGCAAAATGTTTACCCTTTTTTCCACTTCAACTTGAACACCTACATTTTTATTGTACACAGCACCAACATACGATGCAGCGCTGTACACATTCTTTTTTTTTGTACGGTAGGTAAAACAAAAAGTGACATATGTGCCAAGATAAGGGATGCTCAGTATGTGTGTAATAATGGGACTCTACATAAACCACTTCATCAGTGGTCTCACAGAATTCATTACAAGCCCAAATAAATATTAATTCCCAGAGGGGCATTGCAGCTATAAGTCCCCTTACCAATGACAGCCGGTCTGGTTTGTCAGGTCTCCATAAGGAGAATAGTCTTCCCCCTTGGTCCCTACATAGCTTCTCATAGGCCAGATCAGTTACCCAAACTTTGCACTGACGAAGGGCAATCACCCTGAAACACTGTGTCTGCAAATTGGGATTCTGATCTGGCATATATTCTAGACCTAGGTCATATGGAGAGGTTTGTCAGAAGACCACTTTTGACTTTTCGGATCGCTACTTCCAATAGGTGGCGCTAGAGTTTGTCTCCTTTTCTGGAGAGACAATTTGTTTAAGCCCAAATAAAGCATATGAATGGTAAATGGGAGCACTATTGAGGGGTCAGGGGGTGACAGACAGCCCAAATTAGAGAATGAATGTGAGTAGCCTTACCAGCTCATAATATTAGGCTATGTGCGCACAGTGCGTTTTTCGCGGCGTTTTTGGGGTGCGTTTTTGGCCTCAAAACTGCATGACTTTGCTTCCCCAGCAAAGTCTATGAGTTTTCAATTTTGCTGTCCCCATACAACTTTTTTTTTAAGCTGCGTTTTTGAGCTTGAAAAAATAAATGGACATGTCAATTCTTTCCTGCGTTTTTCTGCGTTTTCCGCCCATGCAATGCATTGGAAAAAAGCAGCAAAACGCATAGATCAAAAACGCAGCAAAACGCAGCCAAAACTGCACCAAATCGCGTTAAAAACGCATGCGTTTTTGGACGCGTTTTTTCGACGCGGGTGCGTTTTTGAGCGTTTTTATCGGCCAAAAACGCACAAAAACGCAGCGTCAAAAAAACGCAGCGTCAAAAAAACGCAGCGTGCGCACATAGCCTTAAAGAGGTTTTCTGCTAATGACAGTATTCACTGTCCCCGGGTACAGTGTCAACTCTTTTTGGCTCCAGTGGTGATTGTAAGCTTGTGAGCAGAGCCCTCATTCCTACTATAGCTGTTGAATTATGTACTATTTTGTCCTGTTTTTGTCTATACAACCCCCCACCGGATTGTAAAGTGCTGCAGAATATCTTGGCGATATATAAATAAACTTTATTATTATATTATTCATATTGACAGTTCACATCACCACTGCAGCTGTGTGTGACATCCAGCAACAACCTGGCCCCTGCTGTGAGGTCGTTGGTTGTTGCTGAATGTCCTGGGCCATTTTTTAGTTGTTGCTGTCCCGCTGTGAAGCACAGATCGCTGTGTGTGACAGCGAGACAGCAACAACTGAATGTGCAGGCAGCAGGAGCCGGCTTCTGCGGAGGCTGGTAACCACAGTAAACATCGGGTAACCAAGAAGCCCTGTCCTTGGTTACCCGATATTTACCTTTGTTACCAGCCTCCTCCGCTCTCACTGTCAGTGCCGGCTCCTGCTCTGTGCACATGTAGCTGCAGCACACATCGGGTTAATTAACCCGATGTGTGCTGTAACTAGGAGAGCAGGGAGCCAGCGCTAAGCATTGTGCGCTGGCTCCCTGCTCATTTAGCTGCAGCACACATCGGGTAATTAACCCGATGTGTGCTGTAACTAGGAGAGCAGGGAGCCAGCGCTAAGCGGTGTGCGCGGCTCCTGCTCTCTGCACGTGTAGCTGCAGCACACATCGGGTTAATTAACCCGATGTGTGCTGTAACTAGGAGAGCAAGGAGCCAGCGCTAAGCAGTGTGCGCTGCTCCCTGCTCTGTGCACATTTAGCTGCAGCACACATCGGGTTAATTAACCCAATGTGTGCTGTAACTAGGAGAGCAAGGAGCCAGCGCTAAGCAGTGTGCGCTGCTCCCTGCACATTTAGCTGCAGCACACATCAGGTAATTAACCCGATGTGTGCTGTAACTAGGAGAGCAAGGAGCCAGCGCTCAGTGTGCGCTGCTCCCTGCTCTCTGCACGTGTAGCTCCGTGCGGTGGTAACCAAGGTAAATATCGGGTTGGTTACCCGATATTTACCTTAGTTACCAAGCGCAGCATCTTCCACGCGGCGCTGGGGGCTGGTCACTGGTTGCTGGTGAGATCTGCCTGTGTGATAGCTCACCAGCAACTCGTGTAGCGACGCTCCAGCGATCCCTGCGAGGTCAGGTTGCTGGTGGGATCGCTGGAGCGTTGCAGTGTGACATCTCACCAGCAACCTCCTAGCAACTTACCAGCGATCCCTATCGTTGGGATCGCTGGTAAGTTGCTTAGTGTGACTGGACCTTTACCAGCGATCCCTAAACCGATGCGACCTGATAAGGATCCCTGGTAAGTCGCTGGGAGGTCGCTGGTGAGATGTCACACACAGACCTTACCAACGACGCAGTAATGATCAGCGACCTGTATAGGAGGTTGTTGTTGGTAGGTGTCAAACATAGTGATGCATCCTGCCCAGCAGGACATCAGCTTTGAAGAAAATAAACCAGAACAGTGATCAGCGATCTCACAGCAGGGGCCAGGTCCCTGCTTAGTGTCACACATAACGAGATCACTGGTTAGACCCCTATTGCATCACAAAACCTGTGACTCAGCAGCGATCTCGTTATGTGAGAAGTACCCCTAAGATAGAAGCAGTGGTGTACAGTCAGCGCTGGAACCTCGGTACTATGTGATTTTGTTAGTTCATGAGTTTCTACTATTTGTGGGGCACTTAAGCCCTGTTCTGATCTGCGTCAGTGCGCGATACAGATAAACATTACAACAAGCTTGTAAGCACAGAACATGTTCCAGCTGCCAGCGGTGGCTGATCTCTAAGGCAACGAGCATTAAACAATAAAAATAAAATTTACCATATCAGGTGATCGGTGCAGAATTTGAAGAAATAGTAAAATTACAAAGGGCTTGTAAATCATGATGTTTACCATCACTTCACCCCACTGACTTATTTTAGGGTCTGTCGGAGGTGTCATGGTGTCTGAAACTTTCATAGGAGGAAAAGCATTGGCATGAAGCTCTATTGTTCCTGTCATATTTGTCTGAATCTGGGACCGAGGAGCAAATGTGAACAAAGCTCAACATGTTCTTTAAGTTTTGCCCTTCTGTGGGGAAGGATACTGCTCATCGTTTCCCGCAGACAGCTTGTCTGGATCACTGACATTGTCATTAAAGCAGTTATCTGGACGGAATACACCATCGGGGCTGAGAAAATTGTCTGAAAGGCCAAGAACAAACATCTTGTCCAAAGCACTAACTACATCAGATTGCAACAGACCAGGTGAAATGACTCCACATTACCCAGGACAGGCTTTACCAAATCATTCTGTAGGGGAAAAATACAGTTTGGGCAAAATAAATACATTGTGTTAAAGGAAATCGGTCACCAGGTTTTTTTTGCTACTTCATCTGAGAACAGCATGATATAAAAGATATTCTGAAGCTAACCATGGTTTACTTAGATCACTATGTGAAGCCGTTCTGACTTTATCTAAGAATTGAGTGTAGCAGAGCTGGGAGCTGTCCCCACCCACACCAGGCTCTCAATAAAGACTGTGCATTGACTGTGAGGTGTCAATCACAGAAAGGGGCATGTCTGTCTGCAATGCACACCAAGGAGTCACACAAGTGTTAAATCACAGAGCAATAAACCTTTTAGTTTAGATAAACAATAGCTCGCAAAGGCAAATTGGACATAATTTCACACAAAAACAAAAATGGACTGGACAAAATTGTTTGCAACTTAATATTTGGTTTCACACCCTTTGGAATAGATAACTGCAGTTAATCACTTCCTATAACCATCAACAAGCTTCTTACACCTCTCAACTCTTTTTCCAAACTGCTCCAGGTCTCTCATATTTGAAGGATGTCTTCTCCCAACAACAATTTTAAGATCTCTCCATAGGTGTTCAATGGGATTTAGATCCAAACTGATTGCTGGCCATTTCAGAACTCTACACGCTTTTTTCCCTCCATTTCTGGGGGCTTCTTGAACAATGTTTCGGTCATTGTCCTGCTGGAAGACTTATGACCTAAGATGCAAACCCAGCATTCTGACACTAAGCACTACATTGCAACCCATAATCCTTTGGTAATCTTCAGATTCATGATGCCTTGCAAACAGTCAAGGCACCCAGTGCCAAAGGCAGCAAAACAACCTCTTTGAACCTCCATCATATTTGACTATAAATATTGTGTTCTTTTCTTTGTAAGCCTCATTCCATTTTTGGTAAACAGTAGAATGATGTGCTTTACTAAAAAGCTCTATCTTGATTTCATTCATTCACAAAATGCTTTCCCAGAAGGATTTTGGCTTACATACATTTTGACAAATTGCATTCTAGCCTTTTTATATCTCTGTTTCAGCAGTGGGGTCCTCCTGGGTCTCCAGCCATAGCGTTTCATATCATTCAAATGTCAACAGATAGTTCACGCTGACACGGATGCACCCTGAGCCTGCAGGACTTGGAACTTTGGAACTTGATTGGTGCTGCTTATTAACCATTGGATATTCCTGCGTTGCAAACGTTCATCAGTTTTTCTCTGCCATCCACGTTCAAGGAGATTAGCTAAAGTGCCATGTGTTGTAAACTTCTTTATTGTGCTACGCACCATGGGCAAAGGAACAGCAAGATCTCTGGAGATGGACTTGTAACCTTAAGATTGCTGATATTTTTCAACAATTTTGGTTCTCCAGTCCTCAGAAAATTCTCCTCTTTTCTTTCTGTTCTCCATCCTTATTATCGCGCGCACACAGACACAAAATGCAAAGCCTGAGTTAACTACTCCCTTTTTTATCTGGTTTCAGGTGTGATTTTCATATTGCCCACACTTGTTACTTGTCACAAGTGAGTTTCAATGAGCATCATATGCCTGAAACAAAGTTTTGTGCCAACAATTTTGTCCAGCTCATTTTTGGGGTTTCTGTGAAATGTCTTATTTGCTTTTTCCTCAGTTTTTTTTGTGTTGTTCCAATACACACAAAGAAAACGTGTATAACAAAACATGTTTCATTGCAATAATTTTCAGGGAGAAATACTTTCTTTTCTGCAACACTTTCAAGGGTTCTAACACTTTCGGCCATGACTGTATATAACCTCTATCCCGACGTATGACTGTACTAAAAGGAAGGTTGCTCCCGCTGACAAATGCCCTAAGTCGTCTATATGGGCATATAGGTCATATGAATCTAAATAAAAGAACTTGATATCTGCGATCTGATGTCTCATTCCAGGGACATCCATGTTTTTCTTAATATGTAATATGCCCTTGGCATGGGCAGGACACTGATCTGCAAGAAAATCTGCCTCCAAAGCTTATTTTAAATAAAAGAGGGTGTTACCAGTGTGAGACATGTAATGACTGGCAGTCTGCTCTCCTGACCTCACTGAAAAGCTGAGTGCAATTGTAACTAACAGTATAGCAGAGCTGAACTTTGTTTCATTACAAACTCATCTGCAGTTGTCCTCTCATAGTAAAAAAACAAAAAACAAAAACACACAAAATAATGGCCAGCAACCCTGTAGAGGTATTGTGGTAGTGGAGAAAAAACACTCTGACCAGTGTAGGCAATACAGAAAAAACCCAAAGCAACTCAGCTCCGGGTGAAGGCATACTAGCCATGATCACATGGTTAAAGGACACAAGACTGCGTCTGAAACACATAACTTGACTCCATGTGTTTGTTTCACATACGATTCCTGTGATCATGACTATTTTGCCTTCATTAACATTTTTAATCATGAATTCTGATTTGTGATTTTAAAGGGAACCTGTCACCTAGAATATGCGTTCTGACCTATCAGCAGACGCGTGTGCCCTAATTACCCCTCCCTACTCATCCCTGTGTTATAAAATTGTATAACATGAAAGTAATAAAAAAACGTTTTATTACCTTCATATCTCGTATGTAAATAGCATGGAATGTGGTCACAGGGGCGGCGCCTTGCCCTATGGACGTCTGCCTATTTCCGTGGTATCATGCCCCTGTGGGCGTGATACCATGGAGCGACGTCCCTGTTGTTCATTCTATCCTGCGCGCATTGCAGCAGGTTTCTCTTCCGGGTGTTCACGCGCCGGCTTCAGACGCGCACTGCGCATGCGCAGTGCATGTTTGAAACTGACAAGGAGAACCCAGAAGAGAAGCCTGCTGCAATGCGCGCAGGATAGAATGAGCAACAGGGACGTCGCTCCATGGTATCACGCCCACAGGGGCATGATACCACAGAAATATGCAGACGTCCATAGGGCAAGGCGCCGCCCCTGTGACTACATTCCATGCTATTTACATACGAGATATGAAGATAATAAAACGTTTTTTTATTACTTTCATATTATACAATTTTATAACACAGGGATGGGTAGAGAGGTGTAATAAGGGCACACATGCGTCCGCTAATAGGCCAGACCGCATATTCTAGGTGACAGGTTCCCTTTAATGTCTTAAATAAAGAATCCATTTTATTTAATTTTTTTTTCTGTCCGCTCATAGTGCTCTCAGTTCTGTTGCATAGCTGTGCCTGACTATAACTAACACTTTTATAGCTTTCGTCTCACACAATGTGGGGGGAGAGGCAGTACTGCAGAGTTGATTGCACAGTGAGAAGAGCTACTAAAAGTGTTTGCAATGATGCAAAGCTCAGTGAGGTGAGCAGACAGTCAGCCATTACATAGAAATATCAAAAAACTGACCCGCACATCCAACAAATGTGAACAAACATAGTAACTATAAATGCAAACAGTTGCACACTGAAAAAAGCCAAAAATGTACTAGGAAAAATATGGCACTGCATTACTGCAAAAGAGAGATATTTAGTTTATGTATTGGCCAATGCATGTAAGCCCGGACACCAAACGGCAAGGTATATCTCTGTATTCCGGGAACCTAACTTAATGCCACTATCTAGGTTAAAAACATCCATATCTGGGAAAAATGCCACTATTTGGACTGCAAACCCACTTGTATGGGCAGCTAGGCTCCTGCATTTATAGTTACTATGTTTTTTCAGTTACCACCCGCCTAGCTGCCCATACATGGAGGTTTGCAGTCCAAATAGTGGCATTTTTTCCCAGATATGGATGTTTTTAACCTAGATAGTGGCATTTAAGTTAGGTTCACGGAATACAGAGATATACCTTGCCATTTGGTTTCCGGGCTTACATGCATTGGCCAATACATAAACTAAATATCTCTCTTTTGCAGTAATGCAGTGCCATAGGTTTCCTAGTACATTTTTGGCTTTTTCAGTGTGCAACTGTTTGCATTTATAGTCAGCCATTACATGTCTCACACTGGTAACACCACTTTTCATTAATAATAAGCTCTGGAGCCAGATTCTCAGGAAGATATGAGTCCGGCCCATACACACATCTTTACAGCTCATTTACATAGTAAGAAAAATGTGGATTTCTCTGGAATAAGGAATTGGGTTGCAGATATCAAAGTATCATTTGATTCAACATTCTATGACCTACATGTCCATATAATCAGCTTAGAAGGGTTCCTACTGACTGACAAGGTTCTATTTAATCTAAATAACTCAGTTCATACCATATTCAATTTTATTTCCCTACGTAATAAACTGTAAGGCACACACAGAAAAAGACACTGACACTTTATTCACCTTGCAGTGCTGGCATACCGGTAATAGGAAATTTACACTACTCACAAAAAGTTAGGGTTATTTCACTTTTGGGTGAAATTTATGTAAAATGTAAAACGTTCACGCTGCAGTGATATTTTACCATGAAAGTAGGGCGTTTACATAGAAGTATGCAATGGCGATTTCCTCATCTCAAACAATTTATTGAAATAAAAGTTAACAACTGCAATGTTGACCACGAAGATGAGATTAGGTCTGTGTTGATCATGCAGAGGCACAATGGCTTGTCACTGTACCATTCACAAATGTAGGGCAGTTGTGTAGTGAGTAGACACATCTACCCACACTGTAAGACCACCACTAAAGGCGTCTCTGGTGACAACAGTGGCTGATGCATAGCGGTCTCCTTGATGTCTCCAACATCGTTGGCAGCCTTCATTTCTACTCAGTGTGACTTAACTTTCATCAGTGAGCAGAACTGAGGCCCACTGGTTCCTCGTCCAGCAAGATGATGACACCTGTGTCTGGTGGTGTGGTCAGGTACCCTTGAAGCTCATCTACCACGCTAATGTAAACGATTTTGAATGGTCTGAAATGACACTTGGGTACCTCTCACCTCTCTTAAAGGGAATGTGTGTCACCAGGCTTTTGCCACGTAATCCGAGAGCAGCATAATGCAGAGACAAAGACCCTGATCCCAGCGATGTATCACTTACTGGGCTACTTAGTGTAGTTTTGATAAAATCAGTAGGAAATCATTAGGGGACTACTTGGTCTACTCTCAGGTAGTCAAGCATATTTATAAACTCTGCTTAACCCCTCCCCCACCAATGATTGGTAGCTTTTTGTCCATGTAAAGTGTGCTTAGAAAGCTGCTACTCATTGTCGTGAGTGGAGATATAGAGCTCCCCATTCAAGTAACTACTAGATCTGCAGCAAAGTAAACAGTGATTTTATAAAAATGACAAGTCAGGATCTCTATCTCTACATTATGCTGCTCTCAGATGGGATAGCAAAAACAAACCTGACAGATTCCCTTTAAATGTGCCTGGAGTTGTGTGGCATTAATCATCTGTTTCCAAATGGCATTGTTCACAATGAAGTGGTCATCAGTGTGGGATGTGGCCAAATGATGTCCACTTCTATGCTTTCTGAGACTCTTCCAGTCTCTCTGTATGTCTGTTGAAACCTGCTGATGATACTCTGTGACACTCTAAGCTCAGTGCCCAGTTCCGTCTAGAAACATCCTACTTGAAGCCACACTATGGCAAGTACTGCCAATTAATTATTCGGTGTTATCTTGGTCTCATGATGTAAAACTGTGGACACCACGTTGAGGAGGACTGTTTAAGCACCAATTCTAATTGAACCCCCAAATATAGTGGGCGATTCATGGATCAAATAACTGGTGTGAATTTTGCCAATATGCTCTTTTGCTCTTTGTTAGAGAACAGCAAGTTGGGCAAAGAGTACTGAAACATTGAACAGTTGGACATGGACAATCAATAGTTTAGAGAAGGTCACGTTACATTCACCTGAAAAGGTTAAAGTGCATTATAGGATCACCCTGAAATTTCACCTGAAAGCCGAATAGCCCTAACGTTACGTGAGTAGTGTATGTGACCTGCTCTACTGAATAAGGATTGTTCCAAACTTGTGTTAACTTCTCGGTGTGCCAACTACATAATTAAAACACCAGCATCAACAGTGCCTCCTCCTCTGGTTGCCTGGAGGCGTCACAAATGAAGAAACATACATCATACCTCAAGGGAGTCAAACAAACAAGATTTACAGAGCTAATGTGTGCAAAATTATAGAAGATGTTCTTTAAAAGAGGAACTGAGCTTCTGGAGTTTATACACTGACACCGCGTACACTCATTAGGAAAATATACAGAAGGCGAAAGTAATTGCAATTAGTCATCTTTACGCTGGCAATACTGTGGTGTAGTATGTGCAGGGTCACAGGTGGATTCTTTTGGAACGATGATCCCTCAATGGATATCATTAGGCACGGAGAATACAGTGAATAATAGAAATATTGTAACTTAACAACACTGTAGGCGAGCGTCGGATCTGACTATTTTCTATAAATGCGTAGGAAACCCTTTTAAAATGCAGCCCACTCAGTATATGCTAGAAGGCGATACCTCAGGGATTACACATTACATTCTTTACAGCTGGATGAATAACGATGGGAATGTATGATAAAGGGGTAGCGTGGCCTAGTAAACCCCCTTTCAAATTCCTACTATGACATTATGAGTCACTAGACGCAAGACCCTCATTGGACCACCTTCATCAACTAACCAGAGCGGAGGCGGCATCTTGTCCATAGAGAACCCAATAAGTCTATGCCTCACACAAAACAGCCCTTGATATCAATGGGCACCATGCAATGCTTTACTTTTCCCACTGGTGACACTGCAGAGAAAGTACGGTAAACTTATTTTTGGGGGGTTATTCTAACAAAAACTGAGTTACCAAAAGCAAACAACACCTTTATCCTGATAATAGGTGCTTTGTAAACAACTATACAAGCACCCTTAACCGGCAAATTCAGCTATTAAGTGAGACAGTATATAGCCGTACAAGTTATATACATATTGCCAGCAAGATATCTGCCTTTATGGTCACATCTTGGAAATGCCCCTATTTAAAGGCGTTGTCCATTTTAGATATATTTTACATAACAGTGTCGGGGAGATAATTTTAAGAAACTGTGGCACTGGTTTTCCCCTACTTTAGGCTATGTTCACACACTGCATCTTTTTTTCTGAGTGCATCTTGACTGCATCTTTTTCCTGTGGTCACAGAAAATGTGGCCCAAAAAACGCATGATGTTTTGCCGCGTTTTTGTTAATGCGTTTTTTAAAGGAGAAACAAAATATGATAGGATAATTGATAGAAAGCTAGAATAGAGAGTAGATAGATAATAGAACATATAGAATAGATAATAAGAAAGAACATATAGAATAGATATAAAGAAATAACAGAATCGCTCGATAGAGGGATAGATAAGCTTGGCCAGCTGTTTAATTTTTTTTTTTTGTTAAAATAAAAAAATAACATGAAGTCCCCCCCATTTTTCATATGAGCAGTAGCAGCTGCAACCCTCAGCTGTCTGCTGTACCTTGGCGGATTGTGAATAATAGAGGGGACACCACGCTTTTTTTTATTATGTGATTTATTTGTTTTTGTTTTTTCTTTTTAAATAAAAAGTGAGGTACTCCCCATTTTTCTAAAACTAGCCAAGGTATAGCAGACAACTGGGGGCTGATAATATTAGGGTGGGAAGGGCCATGGTTATTTGGCCCTTTCCAGCCTAACAATAGCAGCCTGCTGCCGTGCCAGAAGTGGCGCATCCATAAGAAAAACACACACACACCGAAATAATGCTTCATTTGGAATAAAAGACAAAAAAGAACTCTCTTTCACTACTTTATTAATCCCCCAAACACCCCTCCAGGTCCAACGTAATCCACACGAAGTCCCACTACGCTTCCAGCACTGCTACATATCTGAAGCTCACAGCGAGCATCATAGAACAAGTCCATGAATGAAGAAAAGTCCAGCTTCCACAGAGAGTTCCTTATTTTTTGCTATTTTTTATTTTTCTTTGGCACAAAAAAATAGGCACTTAACAGTCAGGACAGTCATGACTGACGTCAGCGACGTGTTTCGAGTGACGCAGCACTCTTAATCAAGTCACTCGAAACGCGACGCTGACGTCGGTCATGACTGTCCTGACTGTTAAGTGCCTATTTATTTGTGCCAAAGAAAAATAAAAAATAGCAAAACAGGGAACTCTCCGTGGAAGCTGGACTTCTCTTCATTCATGGACTTGCTTTAGGCGTGGCAGCACCTTGTCCGATGCTCCAGAGAGCCTTTGAGATTGATTGAATACGGTGAGCTGAATTTCTTTTTTCTATTGTCATAGAACAAAACTGCCCGCTATGAGTCCACACAGCAACTGAAGTGAGCCGCGCGGTGACGTCAGCTTGAGTCCTCCAGCTGTGAAAGCAAATCACCTGAGTGATGTCCCGCTGATCGCGCGGCTCACTTCAGTCATGGCCTCATTTGAGGTCACAGGTAGAGGACTCCCGCTGTGACAGCAAATTACCATAGTGACATGCTGCATCTTCTCTGCGTCTTTAAAAATCGCAGCCAAAAAAAATATGCACTGTGCGGACAGTAAAATAGAAATCTCATAGACTTTGCTGGGGGAAGGAAATGCATGCATTTCGATGCATCTTTGTGACCTCAAAAAACACACCAAAAACGCAGTGTGTGAACATAGCCTTACTTGTTAGTACAACCCATCTCAGTCAGATCAGTCGCATCAGTTTGTCCACAATCTGCGATGCATCCGTCAAGTCAACGGATTGAGACCGACGGCAAAAATCTGATGTGTGAAAGGGGCCTAAGTGATAATGGCCAAATTAGTGCCCAATTAGCCATTTTCCTTCACTGTTGTCATGTAACTCATTAGTGTTACAAGATCTCAGGTGTGAATGGGGAGCGTATGTGGTAAATTTGGCGTTATCACTCACACACTATCACACTGGTCACTGGAAGTTTAACATAACACCTCATTTATTTATTTATTTATTTATTATGCATTGCTTAAAAAGTGCCAACATATTCTGCAAGTGTTTTACAGAGATTACCAGAGTCCCCATAGGGGCTCACAATCTAAATTCCCTATTGATATGCCTTTGGAGTGTAGGAGGAAACCAACTCAAACATAGGGAGAACAATCAAACTCCTTGCAATTGTTGTCCTTAGTGGGATTTGAACCAGGACCCCAGCACTGGAACCAATAGTGGTAACCACTGAGCTACCGTGCCACCCACCTCATGGCAAACAATTCTCTGAGGATCATAAAAAAGGGAATTGTTGCTCTACATAAAGATGGGCTAGGCTGTAAGAAGATTGCCGACACTCTGAAACTAAGCTGCAGCACGGTGGCCAAGACTATACAGCGGTTTAACAAGACAGGTTCCACTCAGAACAGGCCTCACCATGGTCGACCAAAGAAGTTGAGTGCATGTGCTCAGCATTATATCCAGAGGTTATCTTTTCAAAGTAGAGGTATGAGTGCTGCCAGCATTGCTGCAGAGGTTAAAGGGGTGGGGGGTCAGTCTGTCAGTGCTCAACCATATGCTGCACACTACAGCAAATTGGTCTGCATGGCTTTCGTCTCAGAAGGAAGATTCTTCTAAAGATGATGTACAAGAAAGACCACAAACAGTTTGCTGAAGACAAGTAGACTAAAGACATGGATTACTGGATCCATGACCAGTGGACTGATGAGACCAAGATAACCTTATTTGGCTCAAACAATGTAAAACGTGTGTGGCGGCAACCAGGTGAGGAGTACAAAGACATATGTGTCTTGCTTACAGTCAAGCATGGTGGTGGGAGAGTCATAATTTAGGTCTGCATGAGTGCTGCCAGCTGTGGGGAGCTACAGTTCATTGAGGGAACCATGAATACCAAAATGTACTGCGACATACTGAAGCAGAGCATTATCTCCTCCCTTCAGAACCTGAGTGGCAGGGCTGTATTCTAACATGGTAATGGCACTAAATAACCTCCAAGATGACCACTGCCTTGCTAAAGAAACTTAGGGTAAAGGTGCTGGACTGGCCAAGCATGTCACCAGACCTAAGAACTATTGAGCGTCTGTGGGGTGCCCTCAAACGAAAGATGGAGGAGCACAAGGTCTAACATTCACCAACTCCGTGAGGTCATCATGAAGGAATGGAAGATGAGTCCAGTGGCTCCTGTGAAGCTCTAGTGAACGCCATGCCCAAGAGAGTTAAAGCAGTGCGAGATAATGATGGCCACACAAAACACTTTGGACACAATTTGGCCATTTTCATTTTAGGGTGTATTCACTTTTGGTACCAGAGGTTTTGCCATTATATATATATATATATATATATATATATATATATATATATATATATATATATATATATATATATATATACAGTTAGGTCCAGAAATATTTGGACAGTGACACAAGTTTTGTTATTTTAGCTGTTTACAAAAACATGTTCAGAAATACAATTATATATATAATATGGGCTAAAAGTGCACACTCCCAGCTGCAATATGAGAGTTTTCACATCCAAATCGGAGAAAGGGTTTAGGAATCATAGCTCTGTAATGCATAGCCTCCTCTTTTTCAAGGGACCAAAAGTAATTGGACAAGGGACTCTAAGGGCTGCAATTAACTCTGAAGGCGTCTCCCTCGTTAACCTGTAATCAATGAAGTAGTTAAAAGGTCTGGGGTTGATTACAGGTGTGTGGTTTTGCATTTGGAAGCTGTTGCTGTGACCAGACAACATGCGGTCTAAGGAACTCTCAATTGAGGTGAAGCAGAACATCCTGAGGCTGAAAAAAAAGAAAAAATCCATCAGAGAGATAGCAGACATGCTTGAAGTAGCAAAATCAACAGTCGGGTACATTCTGAGAAAAAAGGAATTGACTGGTGAGCTTGGGAACTCAAAAAGGCCTGGGCGTCCATGGATGACAACAGTGGTGGATGATCGCCGCATACTTTCTTTGGTGAAGAAGAACCCGTTCACAACATCAACTGAAGTCCAGAACACTCTCAGTGAAGTAGGTGTATCTGTCTCTAAGTCAACAGTAAAGAGAAGACTCCATGAAAGTAAATACAAAGGGTTCACATCTAGATGCAAACCATTCATCAATTCCAAAAATAGACAGGCCAGAGTTAAATTTGCTGAAAAACACCTCATGAAGCCAGTTCAGTTCTGGAAAAGTATTCTATGGACAGATGAGACAAAGATCAACCTGTACCAGAATGATGGGAAGAAAAAAGTTTGGAGAAGAAAGGGAACGGCACATGATCCAAGGCACACCACATCCTCTGTAAAACATGGTGGAGGCAACGTGATGGCATGAGCATGCATGGCTTTCAATGGCACTGGGTCACTTGTGTTTATTGATGACATAACAGCAGACAAGAGTAGCCGGATGAATTCTGAAGTGTACCGGGATATACTTTCAGCCCAGATTCAGCCAAATGCCGCAAAGTTGATCGGACGGCGCTTCATAGTACAGATGGACAATGACCCCAAGCATACAGCCAAAGCTACCCAGGAGTTCATGAGTGCAAAAAAGTGGAACATTCTGCAATGGCCAAGTCAATCACCAGATCTTAACCCAATTGAGCATGCATTTCACTTGCTCAAATCCAGACTTAAGACGGAAAGACCCACAAACAAGCAAGACCTGAAGGCTGCGGCTGTAAAGGCCTGGCAAAGCATTAAGAAGGAGGAAACCCAGCGTTTGGTGATGTCCATGGGTTCCAGACTTAAAGCAGTGATTGCCTCCAAAGAATTCGCAACAAAATATTGAAAATAAAAATATTTTGTTTGGGTTTGGTTTATTTGTCCAATTACTTTTGACCTCCTAAAATGTGGAGTGTTTGTAAAGAAATGTGTACAATTCCTACAATTTCTATCAGATATTTTTGTTCAAACATTCAAATTAAACGTTACAATCTGCACTTGAATTCTGTTGTAGAGATTTCATTTCAAATCCAATGTGGTGGCATGCAGAGCCCAACTCGCGAAAATTGTGTCACTGTCCAAACATTTCTGGACCTAACTGTATATATACAAACACACACACACACACACACACACACACATACCATATTTTTCTGATTATAAACGCACTTTTTAGTAAGATGATGACTTGCTAAAATGTATGTGCGTCTTATAGTCTGCAGTTAGTAAAGTCAGCAGTGTGAGACCCCCTGACAGCATCCTAAATCATTGGGTAGATGTGCTCCTATCACTGAGACCACTAAGCGGCTGCAAGGTTCTCCTGATCTGCAGGAGGGAATGAGCTGAGCTTGCTATTAGGTTAGGGAAAGCTTGTGTCCACATGAGGGTTAATAGAATTGATCTTTGGTGCACAGGAGGGAGAAAACAACTGTCACATGTTGATTTACACATAAAGGGAACCCGTCACCAGATTTGTCCCTTATAAGCTGTGGCCACCAGCAGTAAGTCCTTATATAGAGTATTCCCGAATACTGTATATACCGTATTTTTCGCTTTATAAGACGCACTTTTCCTCCCAAAAATTTGGGAGGAAAATGGGGGGGTGCGTCTTATATAGCGGTACCTGGGGGGGGGTCCTGTCTGAGGCGATCGAGCGGCCGGGTACCTGTGCTTGCGTGCGGTGGCAGCCGGGTACCCGTGGCTGTGTGCGGGCGGCAGCCGGGTGCTGTGTGGGGTCGGCAACCGGGTACCTGTGCTTGCGTGCAGTGGCAGCCAGGTACCCATGGCTGTGTGCGGGCGGCAGCCGGGTACTGTGTGCGAGCGGCAGTCGGGTGGCCGTGCGGGCGGCACCGGCTGCCGCCCTCACACAGGCACCCGGCTGCTGCCCTCACACAGGCACCCAGGTGCCGTCCGCACACAGCCACGGGTACCTGGCTGCCACTGCACGCAAGCACAGGTACCCGGCCGCTTGCACGCAGGGTGGGCGGGCAGCCTGCTGGCTGCCACTCTGTGCATGCGGGGCGGGCGGCTGTGCAGCAAGTTACCAGTTGTCCGCGGTCCCACTTTCAAATGATGGCGCCGGTGGAGCTCTTGGATGAGAGCTCCATTTGCGCACGCGCTGCTCCGGGAGTCAGCGCGTGCGCAGATGGAGCCCTTGGATGAGAGCTCCATCTGCGCATGCGTCGCTCCGGGCGCCATTACTTGAAACGGGACCGCGGACACACTGGGAAAACACCGTATCCACTCCACCACTGAGCAGTCGCCGCCGCTGCCACCACTGAGCAGTCCCCGCCGCTGCCACCACTGAGCAGTCGCCGCCGCTGCCACCACTGAACCGGGACCGCGGAACTCACTGCACCGGCCTGCTGCACGGCTCACCGGCCGCCGCTGCTGCTGCCACCACGGACCCCACGGCTCCTGCCACCAAGGACGCCACCGCGCCTGCAACCACGGACGCCACGGCACCTGCAACCACGGACCCCGCTGCCACTGACCCGACGTGCCTCCTGTGACCCGGCTTCACCACCACTGCTGCCCCCCTCCAGTAAGAGAACACCGGAGTATAAGACGGACCGCATTTTTCTTTTTTTTACCTTTTTTTATGTCTAAATTTGGGGTGCGTCTTATAATCCGGTGCATCTTATAAAGCGAAAAATACGGTAAGTGCCCAGGCCACTCTGTATAGCATAAAAAAACAGCTTTTAATATACCCCCGCTCGCTCGTGTACTACAATACTTTGCCAGACCACATCTCAGGTTAGTATAATAAAAGGCCTTTTTCATGTTATGCAGATCGGCCTGGGCACTTATATATAGTATTCTAGAATGCTGTATAAAGTCAGGGCCAGAAATATTTGGACAGTGACACAAGTTTTGTTATTTTAGGTGTTTACAAAAACATGTTCAGAAATACAATTATATATATATATATAATATGGGCTGAAAGTGCACACTCCCAGCTGCAATATGAGAGTTTTCACATCCAAATCGCAGAAAGGGTTTAGGAATCATAGCTCTGTGATGCATAGCCTCCTCTTTTTCAAGGGACCAAAAGTAATTGGACAAGGGACTCTAAGGGCTGCAATTAACTCTGAAGGCGTCTCCCTCATTAACCTGTAATCAATGAAGTAGTTAAAAGGTCTGGGGTTGATTACAGGTGTGTGGCTTTGCATTTGGAAGCTGTTGCTGTGACCAGACAACATGCGGTCTAAGGAACTCTCAATTGAGGTGAAGCAGAACATCCCGAGGCTGAAAAAAAGAAAAAATCCATCAGAGAGATAGCAGACATGCTTGGAGTAGCAAAATCAACAGTCGGGTACATTCTGAGAAAAAAGGAATTGACTGGTGAGCTTGGGAACTCAAAAAGGCCTGGGCGTCCACGGATGACAACAGTGGTGGATGATCGCCGCATACTTTCTTTGGTGAAGAAGAACCCGTTCACAACATCAACTGAAGTCCAGAACACTCTCAGTGAAGTAGGTGTATCTGTATCTCAGTCAACAGTAAAGAGAAGACTCCATGAAAGTAAATACAAAGGGTTCACATCTAGATGCAAACCATTCATCAATTCCAAAAATAGACAGGCCAGAGTTAAATTTGCTGAAAAACACCTCATGAAGCCAGCTCAGTTCTGGAAAAGTATTCTATGGACAGATGAGACAAAGATCGACCTGTACCAGAATGATAGGAAGAAAAAAGTTTGGAGAAGAAAGGGAACGGCACATGATCCAAGGCACACCACATCCTCTGTAAAACATGGTGGAGGCAACGTGATGGCATGAGCATGCATGGCTTTCAATGGCACTGGGTCACTTGTGTTTATTGATGACATAACAGCAGACAAGAGTAGCCGGATGAATTCTGAAGTGTACCGGGATATACTTTCAGCCCAGATTCAGCCAAATGCCGCAAAGTTGATCGGACGGCGCTTCATAGTACAGATGGACAATGACCCCAAGCATACAGCCAAAGCTACCCAGGAGTTCATGAGTGCAAAAAAGTGGAACATTCTGCAATGGCCAAGTCAATCACCAGATCTTAACCCAATTGAGCATGCATTTCACTTGCTCAAATCCAGACTTAAGACGGAAAGACCCACAAACAAGCAAGACCTGAAGGCTGCGGCTGTAAAGGCCTGGCAAAGCATTAAGAAGGAGGAAACCCAGCGTTTGGTGATGTCCATGGGTTCCAGACTTAAAGCAGTGATTGCCTCCAAAGAATTCGCAACAAAATATTGAAAATAAAAATATTTTGTTTGGGTTTGGTTTATTTGTCCAATTACTTTTGACCTCCTAAAATGTGGAGTGTTTGTAAAGAAATGTGTACAATTCCTACAATTTCTATCAGATATTTTTGTTCAAACATTCAAATTAAACGTTACAATCTGCACTTGAATTCTGTTGTAGAGATTTCATTTCAAATCCAATGTGGTGGCATGCAGAGCCCAACTCGCGAAAATTGTGTCACTGTCCAAACATTTCTGGACCTAACTGTATATATACAAACACACACACACACACACACACACACACACACACACACACACACACACACACACACACACACACACATACCATATTTTTCTGATTATAAACGCACTTTTTAGTAAGATGATGACTTGCTAAAATGTATGTGCGTCTTATAGTCTGCAGTTAGTAAAGTCAGCAGTGTGAGACCCCCTGACAGCATCCTAAATCATTGGGTAGATGTGCTCCTATCACTGAGACCACTAAGCGGCTGCAAGGTTCTCCTGATCTGCAGGAGGGAATGAGCTGAGCTTGCTATTAGGTTAGGGAAAGCTTGTGTCCACATGAGGGTTAATAGAATTGATCTTTGGTGCACAGGAGGGAGAAAACAACTGTCACATGTTGATTTACACATAAAGGGAACCCGTCACCAGATTTGTCCCTTATAAGCTGTGGCCACCAGCAGTAAGTCCTTATATAGAGTATTCCCGAATACTGTATATACCGTATTTTTCGCTTTATAAGACGCACTTTTCCTCCCAAAAATTTGGGAGGAAAATGGGGGGGTGCGTCTTATATAGCGGTACCTGGGGGGGGGTCCTGTCTGAGGCGATCGAGCGGCCGGGTACCTGTGCTTGCGTGCGGTGGCAGCCGGGTACCCGTGGCTGTGTGCGGGCGGCAGCCGGGTGCTGTGTGGGGTCGGCAACCGGGTACCTGTGCTTGCGTGCAGTGGCAGCCAGGTACCCATGGCTGTGTGCGGGCGGCAGCCGGGTACTGTGTGCGAGCGGCAGTCGGGTGGCCGTGCGGGCGGCACCGGCTGCCGCCCTCACACAGGCACCCGGCTGCTGCCCTCACACAGGCACCCAGGTGCCGTCCGCACACAGCCACGGGTACCTGGCTGCCACTGCACGCAAGCACAGGTACCCGGCCGCTTGCACGCAGGGTGGGCGGGCAGCCTGCTGGCTGCCACTCTGTGCATGCGGGGCGGGCGGCTGTGCAGCAAGTTACCAGTTGTCCGCGGTCCCACTTTCAAATGATGGCGCCGGTGGAGCTCTTGGATGAGAGCTCCATTTGCGCACGCGCTGCTCCGGGAGTCAGCGCGTGCGCAGATGGAGCCCTTGGATGAGAGCTCCATCTGCGCATGCGTCGCTCCGGGCGCCATTACTTGAAACGGGACCGCGGACACACTGGGAAAACACCGTATCCACTCCACCACTGAGCAGTCGCCGCCGCTGCCACCACTGAGCAGTCCCCGCCGCTGCCACCACTGAGCAGTCGCCGCCGCTGCCACCACTGAACCGGGACCGCGGAACTCACTGCACCGGCCTGCTGCACGGCTCACCCGCCGCCGCTGCTGCTGCCACCACGGACCCCACGGCTCCTGCCACCAAGGACGCCACCGCGCCTGCAACCACGGACGCCACGGCACCTGCAACCACGGACCCCGCTGCCACTGACCCGACGTGCCTCCTGTGACCCGGCTTCACCACCACTGCTGCCCCCCTCCAGTAAGAGAACACCGGAGTATAAGACGGACCGCATTTTTCTTTTTTTTACCTTTTTTTAGGTCTAAATTTGGGGTGCGTCTTATAATCCGGTGCATCTTATAAAGCGAAAAATACGGTAAGTGCCCAGGCCACTCTGTATAGCATAAAAAAACAGCTTTTAATATACCCCCGCTCGCTCGTGTACTACAATACTTTGCCAGACCACATCTCAGGTTAGTATAATAAAAGGCCTTTTTCATGTTATGCAGATCGGCCTGGGCACTTATATATAGTATTCTAGAATGCTGTATAAAGTCAGGGCCAGAAATATTTGGACAGTGACACAAGTTTTGTTATTTTAGGTGTTTACAAAAACATGTTCAGAAATACAATTATATATATATATAATATGGGCTGAAAGTGCACACTCCCAGCTGCAATATGAGAGTTTTCACATCCAAATCGCAGAAAGGGTTTAGGAATCATAGCTCTGTGATGCATAGCCTCCTCTTTTTCAAGGGACCAAAAGTAATTGGACAAGGGACTCTAAGGGCTGCAATTAACTCTGAAGGCGTCTCCCTCATTAACCTGTAATCAATGAAGTAGTTAAAAGGTCTGGGGTTGATTACAGGTGTGTGGCTTTGCATTTGGAAGCTGTTGCTGTGACCAGACAACATGCGGTCTAAGGAACTCTCAATTGAGGTGAAGCAGAACATCCTGAGGCTGAAAAAAAGAAAAAATCCATCAGAGAGATAGCAGACATGCTTGGAGTAGCAAAATCAACAGTCGGGTACATTCTGAGAAAAAAGGAATTGACTGGTGAGCTTGGGAACTCAAAAAGGCCTGGGCGTCCACGGATGACAACAGTGGTGGATGATCGCCGCATACTTTCTTTGGTGAAGAAGAACCCGTTCACAACATCAACTGAAGTCCAGAACACTCTCAGTGAAGTAGGTGTATCTGTCTCTAAGTCAACAGTAAAGAGAAGACTCCATGAAAGTAAATACAAAGGGTTCACATCTAGATGCAAACCATTCATCAATTCCAAAAATAGACAGGCCAGAGTTAAATTTGCTGAAAAACACCTCATGAAGCCAGCTCAGTTCTGGAAAAGTATTCTATGGACAGATGAGACAAAGATCGACCTGTACCAGAATGATAGGAAGAAAAAAGTTTGGAGAAGAAAGGGAACGGCACATGATCCAAGGCACACCACATCCTCTGTAAAACATGGTGGAGGCAACGTGATGGCATGGGCATGCATGGCTTTCAATGGCACTGGGTCACTTGTGTTTATTGATGACATAACAGCAGACAAGAGTAGCCGGATGAATTCTGAAGTGTACAGGGATATACTTTCAGCCCAGATTCAGCCAAATGCCGCAAAGTTGATCGGACGGCGCTTCATAGTACAGATGGACAATGACCAAAGCATACAGCCAAAGCTACCCAGGAGTTCATGAGTGCAAAAAAGTGGAACATTATGCAATAGCCAAGTCAATCACCAGATCTTAACCCAATTGAGCATGCATTTCACTTGCTCAAATCCAGACTTAAGACGGAAAGACCCACAAACAAGCAAGACCTGAAGGCTGCGGCTGTAAAGGCCTGGCAAAGCATTAAGAAGGAGGAAACCCAGCGTTTGGTGATGTCCATGGGTTCCAGACTTAAGGCAGTGATTGCCTCCAAAGGATTCGCAACAAAATATTGAAAATAAAAATATTTTGTTTGGGTTTGGTTTATTTGTCCAATTACTTTTGACCTCCTAAAATGTGGAGTGTTTGTAAAGAAATGTGTACAATTCCTACAATTTCTATCAGATATTTTTGTTCAAACCTTCAAATTAAACGTTACAATCTGCACTTGAATTCTGTTGTAGAGGTTTCATTTCAAATCCAATGTGGTGGCATGCAGAGCCCAACTCGCGAAAATTGTGTCACTGTCCAAATATTTCTGGACCTAACTGTATAAGAGCTTATTGGTGGTGGCTGCAGCTTATAGGGGACAATTCTGGGGACAATTTTAAGTTTTTGGTTTTTCCTACTTCTCTTCCAAGAGCCATAACGATTCTATTTTTTTGGCAATATGTCTGAGGACTTGGTTTTTTTTTTTTGCAGAATGAGTTGTACTTTTGAACGACACTATTCATTCAGCCAGCGTTCACAGGTGGATTGTGATGACAGGTATGCAGGTCATCAGCTGACAACCCATCGACACCCCACCATCATGTGACGGGGGCGCCGATGGGCAGGATTAGTGATTTGCTTCCTGTCAGCATGTGTTAAACATCACTGTCAGAGATAGACAGCGGCATTTAACTAGATTAAATCAGCTGTCAAGTGCCAAGAAAGATGCGGTCACAGTGTGTGAGCCTGCATCAAAGTCATATAACACAAGTAAAGTATAGAGATGAGCGAACCTGAAGTTTGGTTTTAAAACCGAACACCAACTTAAAAAACAGTTCTTGGAGTTCGAACACTTTACATTCGAACTTAACTAGCACAAGCAACGCTGTGCTCAGATACGTTCAGTGCTCAGTACTGTGCGAGCTGCTTGCAGTGTTTCAACGGCGCACACTGGGGGAGGGGGGCAGCAGCGTGATCACATGTAGTGTGCAACCACCTAAAAAAAAATGCCAGCCCACCATCCCCCGAAAGTGATCTGCTTATCACTTGCTGCATGTGGGTGGAGACTCAAACTGCCCAATCAGGGTTTCTGAACCTGTTCGCAAGGTTCAGACATGTAGGTTTGGTTCGTTTGCTGCCCGCGAACCGAACCTCCAAAGTTTCCTCATCTTTACTAAATGAAACTGTATTGGGACCTTGTTATGTCACTGTTGGGTCAGTATATACAATGCACTTTATTTTTTCGTACAACCCTCCTTATATACGTCTAACACTTTGGAATAAGTCATATCTTAGTAACATTATCCCCTCCATATCTCTACATCACCAGGGTAGTTTTAATATTAATATTTTTTTCTTCTACATATATATATATATATATATATATATATATATATATATATATATATATATATTTATATTCTTTTCTTTTTTACCCCCACATACTTTGTCCCTCTAGTGCTCATTTTTTCCACTGTAACTATGGCATCTATAGAACACCCAGTTACAGGGAGAAGACTGCTCTCGGTGTGTCTTCTGCTAGGCCGGGCAGAGATCTCACGTTCGTGTGATCATCAAGTCCTACAGAAGCATTGGCAGTGCTCGTAGAGTGCTATGTAGCTGGTGAAATACAGTACAAAGGCAGTAATAAACCACTTCTATCTGCTCCTCAGGGTCTCGACTGTGTCTGACAACTGAAGACAGGACCTTCTCCTGCTAGATTGCAGGAGCTTTAACCAAGTGTTGTAAATTTACAAGGGTGAGGGCCAAACAATATAAATGTATAGCTCTTGGTCATTATCAGATTATTATAATTTAGTTAAAAAGCTCTGAGGGAAAAAAACAAACATTATGGCAGGTTTTATGTGTATTTCACTCTTGGAAAAGTATTTTTCAGTGGTAGGAAAGCAAGAAGTGTTCTTTTCTACTGTTAGATTTAGGCCGCTCCAACGAGTGTCAACAAAACAACAAATAGCAAGAATAATAGTATAATACTCAGAGTTTTGCTATGGAGCCACAATTACCACTGCAGGATAGCTAAAACGACATAAATATGAGTGGGAGAAGTTGGATAATTGAGGACGAATAAGCGATAAATGAGCAAAGAAACTAAAGTGTTAGGCAGTGTGTATTAAAATCAGATCCGAATTGTTGCAGGATATTTCCGTTTAGTCCAATGGTCGCAAGCTTTTATAACAGAATCATGCAGACATTGGCCACATTGGGGCGGGTGATATTTTGGCCATTGATGTTTTTATATGATACGCCTGGGTAACACGGATAGGTTCATTGCTGTAACTAGATTTGGCAATAAAGAGAATCTGACATCAAAAGCTACAGAATCGCATGGCACACATGGTTTTTCCAATGTAACGAGCAAGGATGGAAGCAACTATATGCATTTTATATATACATAAGTATGGAGAAAATTATCTAGATCTACAAAAAAGACAAGAACAGGTTTGTGAGCGAAAAATAACCTAATTAAAACTAAATATTTAGTCTTGTTGTTTTATAGTAAAGATTATTCAGTCATTCTTGTTGCCTATCGTCAGACATATGTATGAAAAATTATTCTGTGGATATTATGCCAAAATATAATATAATAAGGCTACACAGGTGATGGGTTGCGTTTAGGCCCCATGGGCTACGTGGCACTCAGCGTCAATTAACCAGCGGTCCCCAGGGCTACCTTCTTGTTTGGGTACAGTAATACCTGCATACGTCGTAGCCCCTGGGAGATCTGTTTACTATCTGCAGCTATAGTTTCGGCACCCAGAATTGTAAAACCCCTTTGGGCCTGATATCGCTCCTAGGCCACAAAAAGGAGGAATGTGCTCACTATGGTCTCCAACCCCCACAGGTGCCCATTCTAAGTGACTGCCTACTATGCCAACTACAGCCACCAGCAATGACATTAACACTAGAAGTCCCAGAAATTTTGAGCTCTATAGGGTTCCAATGGTAGAAAAGTTAAATGACCCCTCTCTGGGACTTTTAGTGTTAAAGCATTTAGCAGAATTAGAAAATAACCAATATGAGATTTATCATTACAAAACCATTAACAGATTTATGAAGCTAAAAAGGACCACTGCTTTCCAGTTGCAATAAGGAACACTGATTTCTGAACATTTTTCCCACATTTTCCATTCTTTTGACTCTCCCTCATTGCACCTTATGGATAAAAATGAAGCCCGGGTGTTCGGAGCAACCAATAAGATTCTCACCTGACGGCTATCTGCTGCGTATTTCTATACTACCGTGATTATGGGAATCTTACACTATGGTTTTCTTCCTATAGGAGCAATCACATTTTCAATATCCAAAATGTGAGCAAAATAGTTTTGCTCCAATATCGTGTGCAAATGTGGAAAATTGGTGTTCAGAATAATGGCGCACATAACTCCTATCTATGAGCATTCGGTCTGTACGGTCTGATCTCTTCCTCTAGCACCATAATATAAAGTATTCACTCTCACCTGTTTGATCAGCATGTAGGTCTTACTCATGATCTTTTCAATACTGGCCAAATCATAGGTGGTGACTTTTTGTCCCTGCTGCCACACACGATATGCCTCAAGGAGCAAGTTTTTGCTGCTCTCGGTGTCATCCAAGAGCTTCCTCTTGCGGCTGGCTCGGTGTGGCGTGTCCTCCATCGGTTGAGGTGTGTGCTGCCCGATGCCTCTGCTACCTGCAGGCAGATGATGTTTAGAACTAATGCTCAGTTCTTCTAGTGATAATTCTGGACCCTCCAGCCCCTTATCCTTAAGGATCCTAGCTGAATCTTTGCGATGCTGGTCCAAACGTTTCTCAGGGTGGCAGGAATGTCCATCATGGTCCATTGGTTCTGAAGACTGAGGCTTTCCAGTCTCTTTCACAATCCTGATGTCTCCAGTTTCCATTACCTGAGGAGCAGACCCTTGTACTGTCTCTTTTCCCCCATTCTCAGAGGTTCCTGATACCACCCCTTCACCTAGAACCAATTTCTTTTTGGGTGCTACATCTTTCCGGTCATCTGATGTAGGCCGGCCAGTGACGTCTGTTGTCATGGAAGCCGCCAACAACGGGCTGGGGTCCGGACTTTTGGGATCCTGGGGAAAGACACTTAATAGTTAGCTACAACTTACTGTAATAGTAATATCAGCAGTAAACTACATCAGACTTACGTCATTAATTCAAAATGCAGCTTTATGCTATATAAAGTTACCAATACATGCACTTTACATATACTTTTTTAGAATCTTTAAGCAGAAAATATAAAAGCAGACGCCATGTGTAGGAGAGCCTCAAGTCATTCTCAGACTACATTCCTTTAACCCCTTTAGCCCCCAGGCACTTTCCGTTTTTGCGTTTTTGTTTTTTGCTCCCCTTCTTCCGAGAGCCGTAACTTTTTTATTTTTCCATCAATCTTGCCATGTAAGGGCTTGTTTTTTGCGGGACGAGTTGTACTTTTAAATGAAACCATACGTTTTACCATATAGTGTACTGGAAAACGGCAAAAAAATTCCAAGTGCGGAAAAATTGCAAAAAAAGTGTGATCGTACAATACTTTTTGGGATATTTTATTCACGGTGTTCACTATATGGTAAAACTGATGTATCTATGTGATGCCTCAGGTCAGTGCGAGTTTGTAGACACCAAACATGTATAGGTTTACTTGTGTCTAAGGGGTTAACAAAAATTCACAAACTTGTCCAAAAAAAGTGGATCACGTTTTGCGCCATTTTCCAAAACCCGTAGCGTTCTCATTTTTCGGGATCTGAAGCTCATTGATGGCTTATTTTTTGCGTCTCGACCTGACATTTTTAACGGTACCATTTTTGCGCAGATGCTACGTTTTGATCGCCTGTTATTGCATTTTGCGCAAAATTTGCGACGACCAAAAAACATAATTTTGCCGTTTGGAATTTTTTTGCCGCTACGCCATTTACTGATCAGATTAATTGATTTTATATTTTGATAGATCGGGCATTTCTGAACGCGGCGATACCAAATATGTGTATATTTTTTATTTTTTTTTTAACCCTTTAATTTTCAATGGGGGGGAAAGGGGGGTGATTTGAACTTTTAGGCTTTTTTTATTTTTTTTTTAAATTTTTTAAAACTTTTTTTTTTACTTTTTTTTATTTTACTAGTCGCCCTAGGGGGCTATAGCAATCAGCAATCCGATCGCTCTGCACTATCTGCAGATCTCAGCTACAGAGCTGAGAACTGCAGATTTGGTGCTTTACTTTCAATGCCGGCTGTATTCCGGCATTGAGAGGAAGTGAGTCATGTTAGCTACAGGCGTCATCACATGACCCTGTGCTACCATGGCAACCACCGAAAGTCACGTGATCATGTCACGTGACTTCCGGTGGGGGCGGCGTAAGTTGACTGTCATGGCGGCGCGCATATACATATCGCTGCTAGCGATTCTACCCGCGGCTAGCAGGCACACATGTGCGCGGATCGCCGCCGCCTGCCCGCGGCAGGGCTTAACGGCACACGATCCATGACTTACCCAGTACGTCATGGGTCGTTTTGGGTTAAAGATGGCACACGCAAGCGCACTTTATGCAACTTATCAGGAACATCTTAGAAGAAAAACTGTAGGTAACTTTTCTGATTCCTCTCCTTTCTATCCAATTACTAAAAGTCTGATTGCTGTAATTCCACCGACCACTAAAATTTAGTGGCATGAGTGTTAGGAATGACCAATGCCACTTCATGTTGTGTCAGCTCCTCTTAAAGGGAATCTGTCACCAGGTTTTTGACACCTCATCTGAGAGCAGCATAATGTACAGACAGAGACCATGATTCCAGCGATGTGTCACTTACTGAGCTGTTTTCTGCCATTTTCATATAATCCATGTTATTTCTGTTGCAGATCTAGCAGTTATACAGAGCTCATGAATATGCTGGACTACCTGGCAGCACACAAAGTAGTCCTCTAATGATAATCTATTGCTGATTAATCAGTGATTTTATAATAACTACACTAGGCAGCCCAGTAAGTGATACACTGCTGGAATCAGGATCTCTGCACCTACGTTATGCTGCTCTCAGATTAGGTGGCAATAACCTAGTGACAGATTCCCTTTAACTTTACCCTAATGCCCAGGGCAATCCTAGTGATATGCCAATAATGTCTTGAAAGCAGTTGCAAAACAAATATATGGCTAATAAGTAGCCTCAATTCTAGGATTTATAATGATTGGACACAAAGAAGGACAAAAGTATATCAGTAATCTTGCAATTTTCACACTGGAGCTTTTTTATACTCAGTTACTTACCGTACTTCAGTAAAACAGATATTTACATTAGCCACAATGAACCAATCTTTTGTATTGAGGAATCTAATGAGTGTGTGCAAAGGTCAATGAAGGGAAGGGGAGCGGGGTCAGCTATGAACATAGCCTATTGTTACTGTAATGCTTCTCTGATAATAAGGAGCCTTAGTGTAACCTCTTACTGAACGGATAGGACGTTTGGCACAGATTCATCACAGCAATTTCACCAGAATTCTGAAGTACATTGCTTTGAAAAGTGGCAATTTTTTTGCAGAATTCAGAGCTGTGTCAATATTTTGAGAATTTTAGCATTTTCACACCAGTTTCTTCCAACTCCGCCAAAATGGTTGGCGCTGGGGCGTGATGGGGGGTGTGGAGGTGCGTTACACCACAGCTCGTCTAAATCATGACGGACTGTGGCACTCTCTACACCAGAAGTGTTCTGGCATAACACCTCTTAATGAATAAGGAGCATCTAACTCCTACATACCACCGCATCAAAACCGGCAAAAACATTGCTGGTATTTAATTAAAGCCCAAGTCTTCAAAAATGCCCCAGTGGCCAGTGTGAAAAAATTCTATTTTTTTATTAATTTGTTTTAAAGCACAGATTGTGATGATAAAAAACCCAAAACAAAAAAAAAAAGACTAACAATAATTGTAACACAAACCTAAATTAAATAATAGGTCATTTTCTGATGATTGCTATCTTTAACGGCTCAAACATTAAAGGGGTGGTTCACCCATATTTTTTATTTTCTAGATCGATATTATATTGAGAAAAAATGTTTCTCTCAAATACCTTATGTTGGCAATAGTGTCTGAGAGAGGCGCTATTGCAGACCGCTGTTCCCCGCTCCGTGACCCCCGATCTCTGTGACCTCGGGGATCTGGAGACGTCACGTCAAGTTCCGGACACGTCACATCCCGGCGGCCGGCCCCAGTCTTCCCGAGTCACTGGACTGTGAGCGATGTTTCACCACTTGTCATAGACCAGAGTGTCTCCTGATTGTAGCGCTTTGCTGTAAGGGAGGGAGCTGATGAGCTGTGACAAGCGGTGAAACACCGCGCACAGCACATCACTAACTGACACTATGGCCGGCCGCAGTGTTAGGAACTTGACGTCACCGGTTCCCCAAGGTCATGGAGCCCTGAGGTCAGGCATGGGGAACAGCAGTCTGCAATAGCGCCTCTCACAGGCACTATTGCCAACATAAGGTATTTGAGAGAAACTTTGTTTCTCAATATAATATCGATCTAGAAAATAAAAAATATGGGTGAACCACCATAATGTAAGGCCTCCATACACATCAGACCAATGTCAGCTAAACTAGGCGATAACTCTGAGTTTGGCTGACAGTCTAATGTGTATGGTGGCGCTGGCTGACTGATCGTCGGGGGAAGACGTTGACCACAAATATACGGTTTCAGACTACCAGCTGCATTGTTCTCCAGGATATAAGCCACTGACTAACCTGTGGACTAGCGGCTTTCTCATAGAGAACACAGGAGCGCTTGCCCCAACGAGCACGCCTGTGTATAGGACGGTCAGCTGAGATGGCTGCTGGTAGAATTAGCTGAAGCATTGTTCGACCGACGTCATATAATGTGTATGGCCGGCTTTATAGTTTGGCTTAAACTAGAGAGAAAGCTTTCATCCTTCTGGAGCAGAGCTAACCAATAAGCATACAATGATGTGACTAAGCAGCCTTGTTAGCAGAGCATAGAACGCCACATAGAGGACCAGAAGACAAAAAACAGCACTTTCTCTCTCCTTACCCCAGACAAGTCACTCAGCATGTCCTCCAACACTTTTACGGTAAGAACAAAAGCTCGCTGTGCCAGAACCTGCCGATCCACATCCCGCAAATACTTCCTGCAAACAAAAGGAGTTTTGCTGAGTGCAAGCATATAACATTTGTATGAAGTTGTTATATATTGTACCACGGATTTCTTTTTGCATAGATAAAATGAATAATGAACATGTCACCACTACGCCATACTATTCCATACGTAGTGGTTACTAGTAAAGTAAAAATACCAGATTGGGGAAATGTCTTCTTTGCCAGCATTCATAAACAAAGAATGAAATGATCATTTAACTTATGACTATATATATATATATATATATATATATATATATATATATATATATATATATATATATATACACACCGTTCAAGTTTTGCTTTGTACATGATCAACTTAATAAAAGTCTGTTGCCGGGCTTGAGGGTAGCATGATATAGGGACATAGATCATCATTATAAGGGTAGATTCATACATTATATTGTTTAGTCCATTCCCAGCCGGGCTGCAGGTCTCCAGACCTTTGGGCCTCATTCAGACATCTGTTTATTTCACGCATGAGAAAAGAAGCGTTGAGTTTCATCAATGTTTTTGATCTGGGTTTCTCATGTCTATCAGTCCGTGAAAGACAGACAGCACTCAGATGGACCCATAGACGCAAGTGGGCTTTACACGCTACAATTTATCCAACGATGTGTCGGCGGGGTCACGTCGTAAGTGACGCACATCCGGCATCGTTAGTTGCATTGTAGCGTGTGAAACCTCCGTGCGATTGCACGTTAAAACTAAAAATTACTAAAAATTGAACATCAGGTTTTTCAATGTTCCCGAGGCACCACACATCGCAGTGTGTGACACCCCGGGAACGATGAACTGCAGCTTACCTGCGTCCCGCGGCTCCCGTCGGCAATGCGGAAGGAAGGAGGTTTGCGGGATATTTACGTCCCACTCATCTCCGCCCCTCCGCTTCTATTGGCCGGCTGCCACGTGACGTCGCGGTGACGCCGAACGTCCCTCCCACTCCAGGAAGTGGATGTTCACCGCCCACATCGAGGTCGTATGGGAGGTAAGTATGTGTGACGGGAAATAATCGTTTGTGCGACACGGTCAACAAATTGAACGTGCCGCACAAACGATGGGGGCGTGTCACATCGCATACGATATCGTATGCGAAATTGTAAGGTGTAAAGCAGGCTTTACATTGCAAATTTTGATCTGACATTCAAATCAATTGCGGACATATCTCCATGATTTTTCATGGACCATTTGGTCATTCAAAAAAATTGGACATGTGTGCAGCCTCATAGACTATCATAGGTACAAGTTCTATCTATGAACATCACAAATGGAAATCATACATTACAAAAGGACAAATGAATGAGCCCTGACAAACAGCTTCATAAGCACATAAAAGCTGATGGTGCAGGTTAGGACCAGCACAGTTTTTGGAGAAAATCCCAGTCCATGCATGTACATGTGAATGTACTGTAATTTTGATTAAAAACATGGTCTTATAAGCTGCAGCTCTAATAGTTTTATCAACGATGAGCTTCTGCTGTGTAGTCCTCAATATTCATGAAAAAGTTATCTAGCCCGCCTCCTCCTATTAATTGACTTTGGCCTTTGCACAATGTTGTCAAAAAGAGGTGGGGTGGGCAATCTGCAGCTCGGGCCAGTCCCACCGTATGGCCGGCGCCACACGGGGATCTACTGCGATCCTCGCATGACACTCGGCTCACGCTGGCTGTCATCATGCGATCAGACCTCAGCTGCAGGGGGCGGGCCGGCTCTGCGGAGGGGCGATTTATCTTCCTCTCTCCTCCGTTGCTGGCTATTGCCATTCTCGCCCTGCACTCGCGGTACACCAGTGTAACGCGAGAGCAGTGCGATTTTTCTCTCACCCCATAGACTTGAATGGGTGCGAGAGAAACAAGACTCGCATTACAATTGCAGCATGCTGCGATTGTTTTCTCGGTCTGATTAAGGGTGAGAAAATAATCGCTTATGGGTGCTGGGAAATAGTCTAATATTGGTCCGAGTGAAATGCGATAAAACATCGCATACCACTCGCTCCAATTTTCATGCAGTGTGGCTTTGGCCTATCAAAGATTGACAGTTTTCTACTTTTGCACCAAAAAGCTGCCAATGTCACAAAAGTGTGAGTGGTGCTAGCTGGAGCTAATGAATATCGATAACTGCTAGGCAGCAGCTTCTCATCGAGAGGACTAGCAGAGATGAAGTATTTTTAATAATAGTTCTTTTTATCGATGTATAAACTTATGTGACGGTGGGTGACCACTTAATTAAACCTAGGTCTCCATAATGGTTTGCAACGGCTGCAGCTTTCAATAACCATGGTGCAAACATTTTTTTTTTAAACACTGGTGTACGACGCGCTAGAAAATCGTAATTGATCAAAAAGTTCAAAATACCTCCACCTACCCGGCCTGTAGGATGGTGAAGAATTTGGAATCAGATCATTTTTTTATTGAACAATTTTTGTTTTCATATACAAATGAGGGTGAAAATATACCTGTACATGAACAAATTATCCCCTCCCTCCCCTAAATTAGAAAATTACTAGTAACCAAAACATATATTCTACTATTTATACGATAGCCTTTATACCAAGACAAGGTATAGAGTCTGACTGTCCTGACTGTTATTTATAGTCCTTTTGATAGCAACCCTTCGTCTGCATTCTATACAGAGTCTTGAAATGCATACTTCTTTTATTTCCCATCTTGAATCCATGTTCCATAATGGCAAACTAGAATAGGCCTAACCCATCCAAATTTGGTGTATCCTGCCAAAGGGCCCAAAGGTCCTCAAATTTCTTGTATGCCTTTCTTTTCAAATTTCTCCAGTCTAAGAATATTATTATCATTATCAATTAATTCTCTGACCCTCAGGGTTAAAGCATTTTTCTAGTAGGCTGCTATGGTCTTCAGTGCCTGATACAGTATACGTGCTATAGCTATCTTATGACTCTCCTGTATCGGAAGTTCCCCAGTATACCCAGGAATAAATGTCAGAGAGCTTCGGTCAACCCAACATTCAAACACCGAGTCTATAAGATCTAGCACACCTGTCCAGTATTGCCGTAAACGTGGGCAGTTCCACATAAGATGTATCGGTCCGCATCCGCCACTCCACACTTCCAACAGCACGAATCAAGGCTTCCCCCTATTTTAAATACAAACTCCCGAGTCCGATAGACCCTACGAACTAAAAATAAGTGCGATATCCTATGCGATCCGCTTACAGGATGGTGAAGAGTTTAATGAAGATTTATGGTTCAATCACAGCTGAACATTTAAGGAGACATTCCCCTCTGTGAAAGCACTGGGTTAAAAAACAAGATACAGCTGATTGCATCTGGGAACATTTCCCAACCATAATGATAAGCTAAAGGGGAAATTATAAAACCAAGATATGTTCTGATAGTCTCAATATTTTAGGGCATTCTATAAAAATGACACATATGAGTATCAGAGCTGTGCGTAGACTCGCACCCTGCACCCAATTTTAACCTTTCCTAAAGTATGTATCATGGAGTGAACATCTGAATAGATTACAAGGTGGTATATGCATATGTTACGTATCTGAAATAAAACTGGTGAGTGCGCACATCTGAATGGAAAACAGTATGGAAAAGGTGTCTCCTGAATAGTTAGAGTGGTACTTACTTCCCCTGATCAGGGGTCCTCTGTAGCATACACGAGATCTTCAGCAGCGTGTTAGAGTCTTTGAGTTGAGCCAAAACGTGCAAAAGTAAAACAATGGAACGGTTCATATGAGAAGCGAAGCTGCCAGGGCGATCTATCTCATCCACTGGTATCCGCCAGATTCCCTACAAGTCAGAGAAGGTAAGCAGTTAGATAAGTACGGTATATATGGTATGTATACACTTGGTATACAGTAAATAACCGATTTGTGTAGCCTATAAAACAATGGCACAAGTAATGGCAAGTCCCATGTGACATGATGACTTCTGCAGAGTACCCAAGGCCCAGGAGACAACATCACAGAATGCAACCACTGTGCAGTGAAAAACACAGAACTTGTCCTTTCGGTTCATGTCATATGGTTTGTGCAATAGTAAACCCATTCAGTGCTGGAGAATAACGAACAAGCATTTATTTTATCATACAAGAGATTTCCCTATTTCATGTAAATGAACACAATTGTCATTTTGCAATACAGGACCACACTTGCCAACTAGATCATATATGTTCGTCTAATCCTGTGTCACTGATTCCTGCAGCTCTCCACTGTCTACTTGAGCCCCATATACAACGCATTATCTAGCTGGCTCTCCTGATCGTTTGCGGGTTAGTTAGATTGTGCCTAATTAGTAAGCCACCCAAACATCTTGATCGAGCTGGCGTGGGAGGAAGGGGTGTGGGAGGAGGGAGAGGGAGACAATGGGGGATAAAAGACTAGCGTTTACTTATAATTCTCACTCTATATTTATGCGGCACCAGATGCAAGGGTGCTACGACTACACAACAAACTACAAACCAAGAGCGAAGACGACAAAGTCTGCAGAAGTAGAGCGAAAGACGACACAGACATGAGAGCAGCAGCTACTTGCTGAGATCTTCATTCTGGTGACCCACGTGGCTTTACTCTATGTGTTGGCCACTAAAACGTAAGATCTGTGCATGACTCCTCATATATACAGTGAATAGAAAAAGTTTACACACCTCTGTTAAAATGTCTGGGGTTTGTCATGCAAAAAAAATACTAATACCAAGAAGAATCATTTCACAACTTTTTCTACTTTTTAATGTCACCCACAATCTTCACTGAGAAACAAACTGAATCATTTTGAGAGGGAGAATAAAAATAACAAAGCTAAAATAATGCAATTGTATAAGTGTGAACCCCCTCTTATAATTGGGGATGTGTTAAATTGTAGACATAATCTTTATGTCTGGCATGAAGTGGTAGTGTGGCAAGGCAGAAGCCTTTTTTAACAAAGAAAAAAAATCCACGCCCGACTATGTTTTTCTAAAAATACCAATTTTTGGTTTTTTAGAACGTAAACTTTATTGATTTTGAAAAAGTATAACAAGACATAAAATAGTATCTATGTCGAATACCAGAAGCGGATTCTGTCTTGACTCTTTAATGTAAAGATTACCATTCAAATATCATTTATAACAACCATATCCATAACAGAGGGAAAGGGGAAAGTAGATAAGGCAAGGAGAAGAGGGGATAGAAGACGCAGAGAGCAGAAAGGCAGAAAAGAGTAAATCAGCTAAAAGAAAGATGAAAAGGTACCATGATTAGAATACAAATCAAATTGCTCCAAAAAAACCCCAAAAAAACTTTAAGCATGTGGGAAAACGTGTTATTGTCTGATGAGACTAAGGTTGAACTTTTCAGACATAATTCCAAACAGTATGTTTCGCACAAAGCCAACATTTCACATCGCCATAAGAACACCATACCCTCTGTGAAGCATGGTGGGGGCAGCATTTGCTTTTGGACTATTTTTCGGTAGTTGGAACAATGGCTTTAATCAAGGTGGAGGGATTTATGAACAGTTGATGCGGGAGTCACACGGGAGTCACACGGGACGATCTATCGTGTAATTGCACGAGCGATCGTACCCGCCCCCGTCATTTGTGCGTCACGGGCAATTAGTTGCCCGTGGCGCAAAGAGTCGTTAACCCCCTGTCACACACACTTACCTCCCGGACGACCTCGTTGTGGACGGCGAACATCCTCTTCCTGAAGGGGAGGGACGTTCTGCGTCACAGCGACGTCACACAGCAGCTGGCCAATAGCAGAGGAGGGGCGAAGATGAGCGGGACGTAAACATCCCGCCCACCTCCTTCCTTCCGCATTGCCGGCGGGACGCAGGTAAGCTGTGTTCATCGTTCCCGGGGCGTCACACGGAGCGATGTGTGGTGCCTCGGGAACGATGAACAACCGGCGCACAGAAGAAGAAACGACTTTTTGAAAATGAGCGACGTGTCAACGAGCAACGATAAGGTGAGTATTTTTGCTCGTTCACCGTCGCTCGTAGCTGTCACACGCTAGGATATATATCAAATGATGCTGGATGTGCGTCACTTGCGACGTGACCCCGCCGACATATCGCCCGATATATCGTACCGTGTGACGCCCGCATTAGAAATATTGGTCACTTTTTCAACAAAACCTTAAGGCCTCAGCTAAAAAGCTAAAGAAAAATGGCACTTTTCAGTACGACAACAACCCTGAGCATATCTCCAGATCAACAAAACAATGGCGTTGCCAGAATAAAATCAAAGTTTTGGAGTGGAACAGCCAGAGACTAGACATGAATCCAATTGATAATCCTTGTGCTGATCTGAAGACAGCTCTACACAGGAGACACCCTCGTAATCTGATAGATTTGTAGGAAGAGTGGGCAAAGATTGCCAATTCCAGATGTGCCATGCTGTTCAACTACTTCAATTTTTTTCTTGTTTTTCAATTGAATTGTATAGATTATGGGTGACATTAAACTTGGAAAAAGCTCGATTATTCTTTTTATATTTAAAAAATCTGCCTTTTTAACAGGAATGTGTCGATTTTTTTATATTTACTTTATATTACCCTTCATCACCATTTGCTTCCCAGGGGTCACCTGTGTCCTTCAGACTGATTGATAGAACCTGAACTGTTGAGAAGCAGTGATGTAGATAAGTTTAGTGACATGATGTGACAGGAAGGTAATGATGACATGCTCGGATGCTCTTTCTATGATGTTCGAGCAGTACCATGCTTCCTATCCCTGCCCTGTATAGAAGGAAGGTATAGCTGCAGCGACAGCAATGAGTAAGCAGTGTTACCTGCCGGCTCATGGCTGGCTACATCTCGTGTAATACAAGGCGGAGGCGAGGATGCCGGGTTCTGCATGGCTCCCTGTATTAGTGAATACTAGCAGCCACCATAACGAGACAGGAATAAACACATTCCTCATGCACTTGTTCTACCAGAATAGGGGAACTTCCACTGTATTGCTTTCGGGTGCAGCTTTGTTCTCTAAATGTCATCTAGGAATCTAACATACCCACCTATAGCCTACAGGATTGTCATGGCTTCTAGTGATTTTTTTCGAATTCTTGCTAGAAAGTTCTACATTCGAGATGAAATCTGTTGAATGTATTTCCAACTGCATAACAATTCCTTTCCGCTGTCGAAATTTTGACAAGTCTGGAAAAAAAAATCACTAGTGCACAATCCTCTAATCTCATAGTTAATCTGTACAGGTTTATAACCTGTTGAGACCGTGTTACTGCTGCGGGAATACATCATTGTTACACAGTAAATCCGAGCACGAGAACACACAGCTCAGTACTCGGCTACCTGCACAATCCTACACCACTGGCGAGGAGCTGCGCACACAAGTGGGGGCAAAGGAGGAGGATGCGATGGACAGGTTTTGGAATAGGTTTGGCTTTTGCCTGCTGACGGACTTGAAAGGCATCAGTTCCAGACTTTAGGGAGCTAAGAGAGTCCAATGCTGCTGAATAATTCATTCTTTTCCTGTGTCTGCGCCCGCAGAGAAAACCAAACAGCAAACACAGGAACACAGCCAGCCCTGCTACTAAAGGAGGGGGGAGAGAGATAAACAGTTACAGCATGAAGACATGAGAACCAGAGAAAGGAGCAGTGAGGAAGAGGAGGACACAAAGCAAAAACAGGAAAATACCAATGTGTGGAGCACCCAGCGGGAAAGGTCCACCGTACCCCCCACCAAACCCCCACTTCCTGCAGTTAGGGGGGTGAGGGCTGAGCCTGGCATTACACAACTTTGCTAAGTCTTAGAAGATCTATTTATAGAGCAGGAGGAAAAGTCATTCAGCCAAATGAGGAGCAGACCCCCTCCTACACACATCCTGATACATACCCACAAGCAGCGACACACGGAACCAGGCACCATTCATTGCTCTTCTGAACCTGGCCAAAACTTTGGGAAGTGGGCACCATGACGGTTACCCAACATTAATCCACAGAAATGGCTAATACTGTACCGTTATTCATTCGCCTACTGTGGCATATATCATTTCATATGCAAAAGATGAAGCCATATGCATGGAGTGACCCACTTTCTGATATATGTGTCATTTTCCTTGGCGATTATGCACAGGCAATAACACAGAGCATCAATATCTGTAATGAAGCGGGAAGAAAAGGGGGGTGGGAGGCAAGAAGAAGCAGCAACTCACCATCACAGTAAAGAAAGGCCCCTCCAGACGCACATCCCTCACAATGACTTCAGGCTACTCCAGAGTGGGGTGCAGCTGGTGGGGTGTGAGTGCAGCGAGGAGGTGGGCAGCTCAGGCCTGGCACAGCCTAGGAAGCAGCACCAGGGCTGAGAGGAGCAGCAGTGACAGGCTGTCTGTATCTTGCACAGCCTTCCGCTTCACACCCACGCACTCCCCTCTTCCCTCCTGACCCTGCACTAGTCCAGCTTGTTAGTGTGTGTGGATCTGTGTGTATGTGAGCTTCCTTAGCACCACCCATAGCCTGGAGCAACCAATACCGCACAGCCAGTGTATCCTCCCACATGAACACCCACGCACCCAGCCACAGAGCTAATGCACCTAGCAAGCTGTGTATATACATGCTGTGTATACAAACAAGTCTCTGTATATGCTGCATGTTTGGCACTACATATGCCCCCTTGGCATGCTGTGCCCACACGCTGCCTATGCATACAGCAGGAGAAGGGCTTTCCATGTATATTATGGATGCACACAGCTTGTTAGGTGCATTAACTCAATGACTGTGTATGAAGCAAGCAGCGAATATGATTAGTAAAGTATGTAGAAATATACAGAATAGTGTATGCAAACATCAATGTAAGCACAGGTAGGTAAATCGCCATATCAGAATGTAACAGATAGAAGACCACCAATGTAGCCAATATATGGACATTATTTATCGAATATTAGCACGTCATGCTTGTTGGCTGGCACACTATTACCTGGGAGCCTTCATCGTCATCTGCTAGTGACAAGGATTTCTTAGCAATAATCTTGTCATCATTTTCTAACCAAAAATAAAAACAAATGGGTTGGAATGGGCAACAATATCATGGCCCAAACAAGGCTAACCTTTACCATGTCTGTATGACTAATGTGCATAAATCATTGTCCAAACCAGTCCGTATGATCACTGACATCCAAACATCACCTGAACCAGTCCATATGATCACTGGGCATCCATACATTACACCTAAACTAGTCCGAATGATCACTGGGCATCCATACATCACCCGAACCAGTCAGTATGATCACTGACATCCAAACATCATCACCTGAACCAGTCTGTATGATCACGGACATCCAAACATTACCTGAACCAGTCCGTATGATCACTGGGCATCCAAACATTACCTGAACCAGTCCGTATGATCACTGGGCATCCATACATTACCTGAACCAGTCCGTATATTCACTGGCCATCCAAACATCACCTGAACCAGTCCATATGATCAGTGGACAACCAAACATTACGTAAACTAGTCTATATAATCAGTGGCCATCCAAACATTACATGAACTGGCCCATATGATTACTGGGAATACAAACATTACCTAAACTAGTCACAATGAGCATCTAAACATTATCTGAACTAGTCTTTATGATCAATGGCATCCACACATTACCTGAACCAGTCCGTATGATCATTAGGCATCCAAACATCACCTGAACCAGTAAGTATGATCACTGGAGATCCAAACATTACCTGAACCAGTCCGTATGATCACTGGGCATCCATACATTACCTGAACCAGTCCGTATGTTCACTGGGCATCCATACATTACCTGAACCAGTCCGTATAATCACTGGCCATCCAAACATCACCTGAACCAGTACGTATGATCACTGGGCATCTAAACATTACCTGAACCAGTCCGTATGATCACTGGCCATCCAAACATCACCTGAACCAGTCCGTATGATCACTGGGCATCCATACATTACCTGAACCAGTCCGTATAATCACTGGCCATCCAAACATCACCTGAACCAGTCCGTATGATCACTGGGCATCCATACATTACCTGAACCAGTACGTATGATCACTGGGCATCTAAACATTACCTGAACCAGTACGTATGATCACTGGGCATCGAAACATTACCTGAACCAGTCCGTATGATCACTGGGCATCCAAACATTACCTGAACCAGTCCATATGATCACTGGGCATCCATACATTACCTGAACCAGTCCGTATGATCACTGGGCATCCAAACATTACCTGAACCAGTTCGTATGATCACTGACATCCAAACATTACCTGAACCAGTCCTTATGATCAGTGGACAACCAAACATTTCCTGAACCAGTCCGTATGATCACTGTCGTCCAAACATCACCTGAACTAGTCCATATGATCAGTGGACAACCAAACATTACGTAAACTAGTCTATATAATCAGTGGACATCCAAACATTACATGAACCGGTCCATATGATTACTGGGAATACAAACATTACCTAAACTAGTCACAATGAGCATCTAAACATTATCTGAACTAGTCTTTATGATCAATGGCATCCACACATTACCTGAACCAGTCCGTATGATAATTAGGCATCCAAACATCACCTGAACCAGTACGTATGATCACTGGAGATCCAAACATCACCTGAACCAGTCTGTATGATCACGGACATCCAAACATTACCTGAACCAGTCCGTATGATCACGGACATCCAAACATTACCTGAACCAGTCCGTATGATCACTGGGCATCCATACATTACCTGAACCAGTCCGTATGATCACTGACATCCAAACATCACCTGAACCACTCTGTATGATCACGGACATCCAAACATTACCTGAACCAGTCCGTATGATCACTGAGCATCCAAACATTACCTGAACCAGTCCGTATAATCACTGGGCATCCAAACATTACCTGAACCAGTCCGTATGATCACTGGGCATCCATACATTACCTGAACCAGTCCGTATAATCACTGGCCATCCAAACATCACCTGAACCAGTACGTATGATCACTGGGCATCTAAACATTACCTGAACCAGTACGTATGATCACTGGGCATCGAAACATTACCTGAACCAGTCCGTATGATCACTGGGCATCCATACATTACCTGAACCAGTCCGTATGATCACTGTCGTCCAAACGTCACCTGAACCAGTCCATATGATCAGTGGACAACCAAACATTACGTAAACTAGTCTATATAATCAGTGGACATCCAAACATTACATGAACCGGTCCATATGATTACTGGGAATACAAACATTACCTAAACTAGTCACAATGAGCATCTAAACATTATCTGAACTAGTCTTTATGATCAATGGCATCCACACATTACCTGAACCAGTCCGTATGATCATTAGGCATCCAAACATCACCTGAACCAGTACGTATGATCACTGGAGATCCAAACATTACCTGAACCAGTCCGTATGATCACTGACATCCAAACATCACCTGAACCAGTCTGTATGATCACGGACATCCAAACATTACCTGAACCAGTCCGTATGATCACTGGGCATCCATACATTACCTGAACCAGTCCGTATAATCACTGGGCATCCAAACATTACCTGAACCAGTCCGTATGATCACTGGGCATCCATACATTACCTGAACCAGTCCGTATAATCACTGGCCATCCAAACATCACCTGAACCAGTACGTATGATCACTGGGCATCTAAACATTACCTGAACCAGTACGTATGATCACTGGGCATCGAAACATTACCTGAACCAGTCCATATGATCCCCAGGCATCCATACATTACCTGAACCAGTCCGTATGATCACTGGGCATCCATACATTACCTGAACCAGTCCGTATGATCACTGACATCCAAACATTACCTGAACCAGTCCATATGATCAGTGGACAACCAAAAACATTACCTGAACCAGTCCATATGATCAGTGGACAACCAAACATTACGTAAACTAGTCTATATAATCAGTGGACATCCAAACATTACATGAACCGGTCAATATGATTACTGGGAATCCAAACATTACCTAAACTAGTCACAATGAGCATCTAAACATTATCTAAACTAGTCTTTATGATCAATGGCATCCACACATTACCTGAACCAGTCCGTATGATCACTGGGCATCTAAACATCACCTGAACCAGTCCGTATGATCACTGGGCATCCAAACATAACCTGAACCAGTCCGTATGATCACTGGGCATCCAAACATAACCTGAACCAGTCCGTATGATCACTGGGCATCCAAACATTACCTAAACTAGTCTGCATTATCACCGGGCATCCAAACATTACTTGAACCAGTCCATAAGATCAGTGGACAACCAAACATTACTTAAACTGGTCCATATAATCACTGACATCCAAACATTACCTAAACTAGTCAGAATGATCATCGAAACATCGGAACATCGAAATGGCCAACAAAACATTACCTGAAACAGTCCGTATTATCATTAGGCATCCATACATCACCTGAACCAGTCCGTATGATCACTGACATCTAAACATTACCTGAACCAGTCTGTATGATCACTGGGCATCTATAAATTACCTGAACCAGTCGGTATGATTACGGACATCCAAACATCAACTGAACAGGTTCGTATGATCACTGGGCATCCAAACGTTACCTGAACCAGTCCATATGATCAGTGGACAACTAAAATATTACGTAAACTAGTCCATATAATCAGTGGACATCAAAACATTATATGAACCGGTCCATATGATTACTGGGAATCCAAACATTACCTAAACTAGTCACAATGAGCATCCAAACATTATCTAAACTAGTCTTTATGATCAATGGCATCCACACATTACAAAAACTAGTCCATATAGTCAGTGGTCATCCAAACATTACAGTCTGTATGATCACTGTCATCCAAACATTACCTGAACCAGTCCGTATGATCACTGACATCCAAACATTACGTAAACTAGTCCGCATGATCACTGGCCATCCAAACATTACCTGAAACAGTCCGTATGATCACTGGGCATCCAAACATTACCTGAAACAGTCCGTATGATCACTGGCCATCCAAACATTACCTGAAACAGTCCGTATGATCACTGGGCATCCAAAGATTACCTAAACCAGTCTGTATGATCACTGGGCATCCAAACATTACGTGAACCAGTCCGTATGATTACTGACATCCAAACATCACCTGAACAGGTCCGTATGATCACTGGGCATCCAAACATTATGTGAACCAGTACGTATGATCACTGGGCATCCAAACACTACCTAATCCCATTGATCATCTAAACATTACCTAAACTAGTCAGTATAATCATTGCGAATCCAAACATTACCTAAACTTGTCTTTATGAGCAATGGCATCCAAACATTACTTGAAACAGTCCATATGATGACTGGAAATCAAAACATTATCAAAACTAGTCCTAATGAGCATCCAAACATTACCTAAACTAGTCAAAATGGGCATCTAAAATGGGCATTATCTATTCTAGTCCGTATGATCACTGGGCATCCAATGGCTTCCTAGACTTGCCTAATTACTGGGCACCAAAATACTACCCAAACTACACCATATGGTAACTAGTCATCTAACCTTTACTCAAACTAGTCCTGTGATCACTGGACACCTAACCATTACCCAAATTAGTCTGTATGGTTATTAAGCAACCTAAAACAATCCTTCATGTATTAGCTGAACTTTTATATCAAATCAACAGAAGATATACACGATGTGTGGGCACACTAGCATTAATGAATCCATGAATTCCCCTACTGCAGATGAAAACACGAGGTACTTAGTTGACATTTTTGATCAAAAACTGTATATGCCATTGAACCACACCAAGATGTTTTCAAGGATGGACCCTACATTTGTTTATTTACCTCTTCATGTGACAAAATCTACAGGCAAAGCGACAATACTCATTTTCTATCAGCAGAAACTAATATGTTCAACTAGGACTAGCTAACAATCTAATGTATTTTTATGTCCTAGATGTTCCTGCTGTTCAACATGTAAGAAAAAAATTGGAATAGTTTGTTTTTTATTGAGAGCAGATTAGTAATACCGGTCACAACCAATGCGGCCAAATCGGTTTATTTTGCTATGCTTTCATGGTAATCTCTATAAAGTGACATACTTTTGCCATGATTTTGGGGTAATGAATCATGTTTTGACATACTAAATACTAAAGCCTATTTACTCAAGACAACCGCTGATCGGCTACATTCAAGTCAATCGGTGGCTGACTAGTGGTTCTTCTATACATGACAATAGGGATTCCATGCAGCCAGAATGACAGTTAAAGTGATTGTTTTGTGCACACAGAACATCATACTATCTGTAGTATGTCACCTGTTTCCATAAGATGTTGTGCTGTCGATAATGGTGCTTTTAAAGCCGAATTAGTGTTTCCCAATTATTGGGCCTTAAAGGCTCATATACACATTCCATTAAAGTCAGCCACACTGGCCAATTTCGTCAGGGCCGGCACACTATCTAGTCTGTATGGGGCCGGCCTGACTTTCTGCTGACAGATGATTGAGTTTGCATTGAAATACCCACTCTCTTTCTTCCTCTGGACATATCTCACCCAGGTCCGGCAGTTGCCTACTCTGTTCTCCTCATTGTCCTCATCATCAGCTGAATGTTCCCATCTTATAGCTGGACACAATAGTGTGGTATACTATGTACTGTGAACTCTGCCTAATGGTACATTCAGACAAACCTACAGTGCCTTGCGAAAGTATTCGGCCTCCTTGAATTTTTCAACCTTTTCTCACATTTCAGGCTTCAAACAAAGATAAAAATTTTAATGTTATGGTGATGTTACGTCAAAACCGGAGTCCGCTCCAGCGCCTTCTACTCCGATCGCCAAGCGATGCCGTGTTCCTGCCGTGGATGGTGCTGGTGATGGGAGAGGAGTCGATGCCAGCGGCACCAGTGGGCGCAGGCTCCGCTCATCCACTGGGCTGGGTTATCTTGGGATCTGCAGTACCACTGGCTGACTATAGGTGGTGTGTGTCTTCCAGTTGAAATTACCATCATTCAGCTACAGCCAATGAGAAGACACCACACCCTTCTTAATTCCCCTCCTGTCTACTGACCACTGCCAGAGATAGTTCTGATATTCTGGCTTCTGTTCTGTTTTGTGATTCTGGTGTTTTGACTTTTGCTTGTGTTCTGACTACCTCTCCTGCCTGCTGTTTATGTACCTCGCTGCCAGATCTGGATTTGACCTCTGCTACGTTTTCTGATTACGTCCTTGCCTACCGATTCTGTTTCTGTTCTGCAATTCCTGGTTTGACCCTGCCTGAGGACTACTCTCTCGGACTGCAGCCTTCCACAGGAAGTCATCTCCAGGGCCCTGTGTAATTCCAAATTCCTGTATAGGGGTTAAAGGGTTTCAGGGTTCTGGAGGTCCTGCTTGGTGAGTGGCTTCCCTCTATCCTGTCCATTACAGTCGTCTGAGTCTGTGGATCCAGGCAGGCGTTACAGGTGAAGAATCAACAACAAGTGGGACACAGTTGTGAAGTTGAACAAAATTTATTGCTTATTTTAAACTTCTTTTTAAAAATAAATAACTTAAAATTGGGGCGTGCAATATTATTCGGCCCCTTTAAGTTAATACTTTGTAGCGCCACCTTTTGCTGAGATTACAACTGCAAGTCGCTTGGGGTATGTCTCTAACAGTTTTACACATCGAGAGACTGAAATTCTTGTCCATTCTTCCTTTGCAAATAGCTCGAGCTGAGTGAGGTTGGATGGAGAACGTTTCTGAACAGCAGTTTTCTGCTCTTTCCACAGATTCTCGATTGGATTCAGGTCTAGACTATGACTTGGCCCATTCTAACACCTGGATACATTTATTTGTGAACCATTCCATTGTAGATTTTGCTTTATGTTTGGAATCATTGTCTTGTTGAAAGACAAATCTCCGTCCCAGTCTCAGGTCTTTTGCAGACTCCAACAGGTTTTCTTCTTCTGTATTTGGCTCCATCCATCTTCCCATCAATTTTAACCATCTTCCCTGTCCTTGCTGAAGAAAGGCAGGCCCAAACCATGATGCTGCCACCACCATGTTTGACAGTGGGGATGGTGTATTCAGGGTGATGAGCTGTGTTGCTTTTACGCCAAACATATCGTTTGGCATTGTGCCAAAATAGTTTGATTTTGGTTTCATCTGATCAGAGCACCTTCTACCACATGTTTGGTGTGTCATGCAGGTGGCTTGTGGCAAACTTTAAACAACACTTTTTATGGATATCTTTGGTAAATGGCTTTCTCCTTGCCACTCTTCCACCATAAAGGCCAGATTTGTGCAGTGTACGACTGATTGTTGTCTTATGGACAGACTCTCCCACCTCAGCTGTAGATCTCTGCAGTTCATCCAGCGTGATCATGGGCCTCTTGGCTAAACCTCTGATCAGTCTTCTCCTTGTTTGATATGAAAGTTTGGATGGACGGCCAGGTCTTGATAGATTTGCAGTGGTATGATTCTCCTTCCATTTCAATATGATCGCTTGCACAGTGCTCCTTGGGATGTTTAAAGTTTCGGAAATCTTTTTGTAACCAAATCCAGCTTTAAACTTCTCCACAACAGGATCACGGACCTGCCTGTTGTGTTCCTTGGTCTTCATGATGCTACGTGCACTTTAAACAAAACACTGAGCTCACAGACCAGGTGCATTTATACGGAGACTTCATTACACACAGGTGTCTTATATTTATCATCAGTCATTTAGGACAACATTGGAGCATTCAGAGATCCTCAATGAACTTCTGGAGTGAGTTTGCTGCACTGAAAGTAAAGGGGACGAATAATATTGCACGCCCCAATTTTCAGTTATTTATTTGTTAAAAAAGTTTAAAATAAGCAATAAATTTCGTTCAACTGCACAATTATGTCCCACTTGTTGTTGATTCTTCACCATAACATTAAAATTTTTATCTTTATGCTTGAAGCCTGAAATGTGGGAAAAAGTTAAAAAATTCAAGGGGGCCGAATACTTTCGCAAGGCACTGTATTTTAGGTTTGTGAAGAAAACAGACAGTGCTAGTTCAGCTATGAAAAAACTCACAGCAATGTCAGATCTGCTTTACAGAACAGACTGGTTCATATAAATGTTTTACAGGCAAACAGAAATGACATGGACCCAATCAAGTCCATCATTTTTGGATGCAACTCATCTGAGTTTTACAACATCCAAATGAAGCACTTGTAGCTTTAAGTCTCCCATACACAGACTAATGTTGGTTGAACACACCAATATCATCAGGTTCGGTATATGGGGGCACAGACCGACTAATGATGGGAGCTATCAATTGAACATGTCTAGTTTTGGGCTGCTGATCAATGCCGATCAATGGGGAACCCGAGCATTTTTTTGCTATGATGAATACTGGAATAGTACTCGGTATTCGGTAAGCATTATCTGAACACGGATAGTTACTATTCGCCCATCTCTAATCATTTCCAGAAGAGTAAAGAAAAAATACACGAAAAGACCTGAATCCTATATTGTGTCTGCATGATCACCAATTAATTATTACATACAAATGATATAAAAGCATTCACACGTTCCTGAACACCAAACTTACAAAACGTATCTAAGTGAAACAATATTTCCAGGTAGACACAGTATTCAGAAAGTAATAGCATTCTCATTTAAAGGGGTTGTCGAGAACTTTAACATTGATGACCTAACCTTAGGGGTACTTTGCACACTACGACATTGCAGCTGCGATGTCGGTGGGGTCAAATCGAAAGTGACGCACATCCGGCGTCACTGTCGACATCGGAGTATGTGAATAGTTTTTTCTACGATTAACGAGCGCAAAAGCGTCGAAATCGTATGATCGGTGTAGCGTCGGTCATTTCCATAATTTCGGAAGGACTGATGTTACGATGTTGATCCTCGTTCCTGCGGCAGCATACATCGCTGTGTGTGAAGCCGCAAGAGCGAGGAACATCGCCTTACCTGCGTCCCGGCTGCAATGAGGAAGGAAGGAGGTGGGCGGGATGTAAACATCCCGCTCATCTCCACCCCCTGCTTCTGTTAGCCGCCTGCCGTGTGATGTCGCTATGACGCCGCACGACTCGCCCCCTTAGGAAGGAGGCAGTTCACCGGCCAGAGCGACGTCGCAGGGCAGGTAAGTGCATGTGAAGCTGCCGTAGCGATAATTTTCGCAAGATATCGCAGCTGCGACGGGAGCGGGACTATCGCGCTCGGCATCGCTACCATCGGCTTGCGATGTCGTAGTGTGCAAAGTACCCCTTAGGATAAATCATCAATGTCTGATTGGTCAGGGTGTGACACCCAGCATCCCTGCTAATCAGTGGTTCTTTGTGCCGCCAATACCGCTGGATGGAACTGGATGGAACTGCTTGGCTGGGCACTTGATATCCGCCACCTATTGAAATCAATAAAAAGCAAATGTGCAGTACCTAGCCAAAGCCATTATTTCAATGACGGAGCTGTGCAGTTCTGCAACTGAGCAGTTCTGGCAGGCGGCTGCAGCGGCACCCACAACAGCTAGCCAGCGTTTGCTGGGTGTCAGACCTCCAACAATCAGACCAGATGAATTATTCTCTCCCATCAGTGTTAGGCTATGTCCGCACGTTGCTTTTTACCTGCTTTTTTGCTGCTTTTTCAACTGCAGCGTTTAATGCCAAAATGGTTGTGTTCTGCTTTTCAAGCAAAGTCTATGGGAATTTGGATTTCTTGTCCGCACTATGCAGTTCAAATTGCAGCCTTTTTGTTGCAGAAGTTTGGTCAAAAACTCAGCTTTGCAGTGCAAAACCCAAATGGCAAAAACAATCGACATGTCAGTTGTTTTTGCCATTTGGGTTTTGCACTGCAAAGCTGAGTTTTTGACCAAAGTTCTGCAACAAAAAAGGCTGCAGTTTGAACTGCATAGTGCGGACAAGAAACCCAAATTCCCATAGACTTTGCTTGAAAAGCAGAACACAACCATTTTGGCATTAAACGCTGCAGTTGAAAAAGCAGCAAAAAAGCAGGTAAAAAGCAATGTGCGGACATAGCCTTAAAGTATCGGACAACCCCTTTAAAGAAGCACTCTGAAGAAAAGTTTTATTCCCTAAATATGTCTAAATATTTGTGTCAGGTAGGGAAAGTGCAATAATATATGCATTGTTTGTTGTCTGAGGCCACGTTCAGCATTTGGTTAAAATTTTCAATCAGTATTTTTAAGCCAAAACCAGGAGTGTAAAGTATAATAGAAACACAGGCACCACTTTTGTATTTGTCACCCACCCCTAATTTTGGCTTACACTGATATGATACTGATGAAAAATACTGACCAAATACTGAACGTGGCCTTACCTGGATTCCAGTGCTGTTATGGTCCTCGTCTGACTCACCAGATCACACTGGTGTTTATCTGTGAACTGGAAGTCAGTTTTAGGGCTAAGCCACACGGCGAGAAAATCGGTGCGAGTGGAGTGCGATAAAACATCGCATTCCACTCGGACCAATTCTAGCCTGTGTGTCAGCACACATGGGCGATTATTTTCTCAGCCCTAATCGGACCGAGAAAACAATCGCAGCATGCTGCGATTGTAATCCGAGACTCTTTCTCTCGCACCCATTCAAGTGAATGGGGCGAGAGAAAAATCGCACTGCACTCGCAGTACACCGGTGTACTGCCAGTGCAATGCGAGAATGGCTATAGCTGACTACGCAGGAGAGAGGGAGAGAAATCCCTCCCTCCCCTCCTGAGTGCCGGCCCGCCCCCCCGCAGCTGAGGTCTGCTCGCACGAACGGACCTCAGTTGCAAGGACACACGCATGACACTCGGCTCTGCTGTACTGCCAGCACGAGCCGAGTCTCATGCAAGGGGATCGCAGTAGTCCCCGTGTGGCCCCAGCCTTAGAACGATGCTCCATATTCTAGCATTGTAAAAGTGACTTCCCATTCAAAACCCCCTGTGAGATCAGGCAAGTTGGAATTGAAGTCACGTGCGTTAGAAGAGGACCAGAGCGATACTGGAAACTAGTGAAGACAACAACTGGTAAGTATATTATTACACTAACACCACACACCTATGTAGCCACTTTTAGGGAATAAAATTTCTCATTTGGATGCGTCTTTAAGTAACTTCTGCAGTTATTCATACAAAGTGACAAAGACATCAGCAGTTCTATCCCACCCACAATCCTGCTATTTGTACCTGTTCTGTAAGTCAGCCGTTGAATCACAGCTCTTAGCTGAAGCTACTACTCCAGTCTTTCATAAGGTTATAATTATGACGAGTGAGCTATTAATGCCACGCACAGACTGATGGCACAACTACCAGGCCGGCCGCTGAACCTCTACCTGCCCCATTATCTGTAATTCCAGTAAACATTGTGGGCACATTATAAAGGGACTATTGTTTCTCTGGTGTCTTTATTATGTCTCACTATTACAATCTGTCAGCAGTAACTGAGACTAATGTGCTCCTGAAATGCAATACAATATAGCATCAAGTATGAATGCACAGACAGGAAAACAGCTCCGGAAGGTTTGATACAGATTTTCTCTACAGTGATGTCAGTATATACAGTATATACAACCCCTGGCAAAAATTATGGACTCACCTGGCTCTGAGGATGTTCATTCAGTTGTTTACTTTTGTTTAAAAAAAAGCAGATCACAGACACGGCACAGAACTAAAGTAATTTCAAATGGCAACTTTAAGAAACACTAAAAAAAAATCATGAAAAGATAATGTGCTAGCCAGTAACGGTTACTTATTAAGACCAAACAGGGGGGAAAATTATGGGATCACTCAATTTTGAGGAAAAAATTATGGAATCATGAAAAACAAACAATCAAACAAACAAAAGAACACTCCAATACATCACTAGCATTTTGTTGCACCACTTTATAACAGCTTGCAGTCTCTTAAGGCCGTGTCACACGCAACGACATATCTTACGATATATCGCCGGGGTCATGGATTCCGGATTAAAAAAATCGTTGATTGTTGAGGACGCAGGTTGTTCGTCGTTCCCGAGGCAGCACACATCGCTATGTGTGACACCTCGAGAACGACGAACTACAGCTTACCTGCAGCCGCCGGCAATGAGGAAGGAAGAAGGTGGGGGGGGGTGTTCGGCCCGCTCATCTCCGCCCCTCCGCTTCTATTGGGCGGCCGCTTAGTGACGCAGCACGAACCGCCCCCTTAGAAAGGAGGCGGTTCGCCGGCAACAGCGACGTTGCTTGGCAGGTAAGTCCGCGTGACGGGTCCGAACAATGCTGTGCGCCACGGGCAGCGATGTCGCCCGTGACGCACAAACGGCGGGGGCGGGTACGCTCGCTAGCGATATCGCTGCGTGTGACACCCCCTTTAGGCATGGACATATTGCGTGACAAAGAGTACTCTTCATCAATCTGGCTCCAACTTTCTCTGATTGCTGATGCCAGATCAGCTTTGCAGGTTGGAGCCTTGTCATGGACCATTTTCTTCAACTTCCACCAAAGATTTTCAATTGGATTGAGATCCGGACTATTTGCAGGCCATGTCATTGACCTTATGTGTCTTCTTTCAAGGAATGTTTTCATAGTTTTTGCTCTATGGTAGGATGCATTATCATCTTGATATATGATTTCATCATCCCCAAACATCTTTTCAATTGATGGGATAAGAAAAGTGTCCAAAATTTCAATGTACACTGTGTGCAGAATTATTAGGAAAATTGTATTTTAGAGGATTTTTTTTTTATTATTATTATTGATCAACTACTATGTTCTCAATCAACCCAAAAGACTCATAAATATCAAAAGCTTAATATTTTTGGGAATTGGAGTGGTTTGTTTTTTAGATTTGACTATCTTAGGAGGATATCTGTTTGTGCAGGTAACTATTACTGTGCAGAATTATTAGGCTATGTGCGCACTAGAAATGTGAAGTTTCTCAAGAAAATTTCTTGAGAAACTTCTGCCAGTGAAAGATTTCCGGACCTGCGGAAAAAATCCGCACCAAATCCGCATGCGTTTTTGCCGCGGATTTGCCGCGAATTTGCCGCGGATTTACCGCGGATTTACCGCAGGTTTGTCCCTGCAATAAATAATAAAGATAATCGATAGACAGATAATGGATAGAGGGAAAGATGGATAGATGAATAGATAGATAGATAGAGGGATAGATAGATGAATAGATAGATAGATAGAGGGATAGATAGATAGATGAATAGATAGATAGAGGGAGAGATGGATAGATAGATAGATAGATAGAGGGATAGATAGATAGATAGATAGATAGAGGGATAGATAGATAGATAGATAGATAGATAGATAGATAGATAGATAGATGAGAAAAACCTATATAATGTTCCACCTCCCTGCATTTTCTAAGCTGGCACCCTTTAGTGACTTTCATGTGGCACTTAGGCTACTTTCACACCTCCGGTTTCTGCAATGCGGCACAATCCGGCACTTTGCATGAAAATCGCAACCGGTTTTTTTTGCTGCCGGTTGCGATTTTCCTGCATAGACTTTAATTAGTGCCGCATTGTGCCGCATGGCCTTGCGTTCCGTCCGTTTTTTGCCGCATGCGGCAGATGTAGCCGATGCGGCAGCCGGATGGAACGTTGCCTGGCACGTTTTTTCGTGCGGCAAAAAAAAACCGCATCGCGCCGCATTCGGCCGATGCGGCACATTTTTCAATACATGCCTATGGCGGCCGGATGCGGCGCGATGCGGCAATAACCGCATCCGGCCGCCGCATGCGGTTTTTGCCACTGCGCATGCTCAGTAGCATGCCGCAAGCGGCAAAAACCGGACTGGCCGCAAAGGAAAAACCTATGCAAAGGATGCGGTGTTTTCACCGCATCCGTTGCATAGCTTGCACAGCCGGATTGAGCCGCAGAGCTCAAGCCGGATGTGTGAAAGTAGCCTAAAGGGTGCTTAGCCTTGTATTTAGCCATAAAATAAATAAATAATTAAAAAAAAATGACGTGAGGTCCCCCCATTTTTTGTAGCCAGCTAGGGTAAAGCAGACGGCTGCAGCCTGCAGACCACCGCTGGCAGCTTCACCTTGGCTGATAATCCAAAACAGTGGGCACCCCACGCTGTTATTTTAAATTATATAAATAATTTAAAACAAAAAACGTGGGGTCCCCCCCATATTGGATCACCAGCCAAGGTAAAGCGGACAGCTGGGGTCTGATATTCTCAGACTAGGGAGGTCCACTGTTATTGGACACTCCCCAGCCTAAAAATAGCAGGCCGCAGCCGCCCCAGAAGTGGCGCATCCATTAGACGTGCCAATCCTGGCGCTTTGCCCCAGCTCATCCCGCGCCCTGGTGCGTTGGCAAACGGGGTAATATATGGGGTTGATGCCAGATGTGTAATGTCACCTGGCATCAAGCCCTGGGGTTGGTGAGGTCAGGCGTCTATCAGATACCCGACATCACCAACCCAGTCAGTAATAATTAAAAAATAGACAACAAAAAAAGTTTTATTTGAAAAAACACTCCCCAAAACATTCCCTCTTTAACCAATTTATTGAAAAGAGCACAATCAATTCCACGTCCGGCGTAATCCAATAAGGGGGGGGGGGCACGGCGATCCATACCATAGTCGCTGTCCCAGTCAATGAAAAACAGAATGTTCCCCATTGGCTGGGAGAGCAATGCAGTGACCTGAGCTAACATCAATAGGTCAGCTCAGGTCACTGCAGGGGATGACGAGCGCTGCCATCAGGAGCATAGATGAGATCATTACCTTCTGTGATCATCTCCTGTACTGCTGACGTCAGCGCTGTCACTGACTTATCGCGAGAGCCCGTGACGTCACCGCTAGTGACAGTCTCGGGCCGCTCGCGAGTCGGCCCTAGACAGCAGTGACAGCGCTGACGTCAGGAGGCAGGAGATCGTCACAGCAGGTAATGATCTCACCTCCTGACAGCAGCGATCGTCATCCCCGCAGCTCCCAGCACTGCAGGATGTCCGTGTCTGCCTGCGCTGCAGCGTGACAGGCTGCTGACACTGCGGGCAGACACTGACACCCTGCAGTGCAGGCAGCCGCGAGGCCGGAGCAGGACACACACTGCACAGACACCTGGAGGTCGCACGGAAGTGCTTCTGTGCGGCGTCCAGGGAGTGCGACGTGTGTTTCCTCTGCTCCTCTTCCTGGCATAATGACATCGCTTCCTGCAAAACAGCAGGCAGCGATGGGCATTACCGCAGGTAAATCGCGGCTATTCCGGTGGTATACCGCACATCATTGCTACCTGCGGAATACCCCCGGAATACCGCAGGTACCTGCGGAAATTAATGGACATGCACATTTTCTCAAGAAAGTTTCTCGAGAAAATTTTCTCAAGAAATTTTCTTGAGAAAAATCCGCACAGTGCGCACAGCTATTTTTTTTTCTCATTGAATTTCATGGGAAATGTCTGCACAAAGATTGCAGACATTTCTCAAGAAATTTCCGGGGCAAATCCGCGGGAAAAACGGTCTAGTGCGCACATAGCCTTAGGCAACTTAATAAAAACCAAATATATCCCCATCTCACTTGTTTATTTTCACCAGGTAAACCAATATAACTGCACAAAATTTACAAATAAATATTTCTGACATGCAAAAACAAAACCCAAAAAAATTAGTGACCAGTATAGCCACCTTTCTGTACGATGACACTCAACAGCCTACCATGCATAGATTCTGTCAGTTGCTTGATCTGTTTACGATCAACATTGCGTGCAGCAGCCACCACAGCCTCCCAGATACTGTTCCGAGAGGTGTACTGTTTTCCCTCCCTGTAGATCTTACATTTTATGAGGGACCACAGGTTCTCTATGTGGTTCAGATCAGATGAACAAGGAGGCCATGTCATTATTTTTTCATCTTTTAGACCTTTGCTGACCAGCCACGCAGTGGAGTTGTTGGAATCATGTGATGGAGCATTGTCCTGCATGAAAATCATGTTTTTTTTGAACGATACTGACTTCTTCCTGTACCACTGCTTAAAGAAGTTGTCTTCCAGAAACTGGAAGTAGGTCTGGGAGTTGAGATTCACTCCATCCTCAACCCGAAAATGTCCCACAAGTTCATCTTTGATGATACCAACCCATACCAGTACCGCTCCTCCACCTTGCTGGTGTCTGAGTCAGAGTGGTGCTCTCTGTCCGTTACCGATCCAACCTCTGGCCCATCCATCCGGCCCATCAAGAGTCACTCTCATTTCATCAGTCCATAAAACCTTTGAAAAATCAGTCTTAAGATATTTCTTGGCCCAGTCTTGACGGTTTCTTATTTCTTATGTTTCTTATTCAAAGGTGGTCGTTTTTCAGCCTTCCTTACCTTGGCCATGTTACTGAGTATTGATACCTCCTTGAATATAATATTAAACGGGTGGTTTAGGAGTATTTAATTTTCTAAGTATGGCTATAAGAACGAACAGTTGCTAACTACCTACCTAATCTCTGCTGGAGCAGAGTTGTCACAGACTGATCTGCAACATCCCCTGACGTCACATCGACAGAGCACAGGGTTGACAGGGCACTCATACCAATATCATGGTGACTGACAGCTGGCTCCCCGCTGCCTAGCTGTGTGGAGACAGCTGTCAATCAGCATGACGTCAGCAGTCATGCCTCATCATCAGAGCAGCCTAGAAGAGCAAGAGCTGCTCAGTTGACAAGAAGCAGCAAACTCGCCGACAGGAGAAATCTGTGATCGCTTTGTGCTGGCAGAGATCTGCACTGAACAGAACAGGCAGGTAGTTAGCAACTACCTGCCTCTTAGTTGTTAAAGGGAACCTGTCACCAGATTTGGGGCCTATAAGCAGCAGCCACCACCTGTGGGCTCTTATATACAGCATTCTAACATGCTGTATATAAGAGCCCAGGCTGCTGTGTAGAACGTAAAAAACACTTTATAATACTCACCTAGGAAGTCGCTCCGCTCTGGTTCAGTTTGGTCAAATGGGTGGCGCCGATCTCCTGGACCAGCGCCTCCTCTTTCGGCCATCTTGGTCTTCCTTGTCCTGAAGCTTGGGTGCATGATGCGTCCTACATCTTGCACACAGGTCGGTATTTAGGTCCTGCACAGGCACACTACAATACTTTGATCTGCCCTGCTCAGGGTAGATCACAGTGCGCCTGTGCAGGACCTCAGTGCCGGCGAGTGTGTATGACATAGGACACGTCATGCACCCAGGCTTCAGAAAAAGGAAGACCAAGATGGCCGAAAGAGGAGGCGCCGGTCCAGGAGAACGGCGCCACCCATTTGACGAAACTGCACCAGAGCGACCTTCCTAGGTGAGTATTATAAAGTGTTTTTTACTTTCTACACAGCGGCCTGGGCTCTTATATACAGCATGTTAGAATGCTGTATATAAGAACCCACTGGTGGTGGCCGCAGCTTATAGGCCCCAAATCTGGTGACAGGTTCCCTTTAAGCCCATAGTTAAAAAATAAAATTGTCCCAGATAACTTATTTAATATCCTTAAAGCTTCAGCAGAATGAAGATTACAGTGACTGCATTCACTTTTTCTCTCAGCCCAAGCTGTGGCAATTCACACTACTGCCAAGCCAATATTTGGCTTCCTGTCTTGGTGACCACCAATCTATACTGTGCTGGGTACAGGAAACTGTAATACTACATTGTCGGCTATTTATTGTTAAAGCAAGCATGAATTATGTTCCTCACAATCCAGCAACATGGAAATACTGCAGGAAGCTGCACACTGTATGTTGTAATAGAAACCAGAAGAATAGTAAGTTGTGTGCTAATCCTGATCGGAGAGGAAAAGCTGAGGAGAAAAAGTGCTTCCGCCTTCAGCATTTTACAGTTAATATATAATCTACATAAATCGCTGAGTAACTTTGTGAGTACATTTCATTGCCACATATAGCGGCCAGAGGTGCATTCACAGTTTTCATGATTGTTACCTGAAACATTCAGCAATTTTGCTTTTCAGCGGCCTATCCACAGGATGGCGGATGACTTGTGGGTATAATTGGAGGTCTCACCACTGGGTCCCTTGGCAGAACTGGGTACTTTTATCCCTTTTAGAATAGAGTGGAAGTGCATTTGCTTGACCGCTACTCCATTCAAACTCTACAGACCTGCCAACCGCTGTGCTCGGCTTTGTCTGACGGTCGCACAGTGAATGAATAAATTGTTGGGCGGGCATCAGACCTGCGGCTGCATTTTGTAACAACAATAAGTGCTCAGTCTGGGATAAAAATTCCTCATTCTGCCAATCTGTGCGGGTCCCATCAACGAGGATAATGTCACATTGAATAGTTGATAACTTATTTTGACTGGACAATCCCTTTAAGACAATCAACTTTACATTAGATTCTCAAGGAAAAACGCCTGGGCAAGCAATGAGCCAGCAAGGAAACTTGGGAGATTTCAGTACTACAGAATGCAATACTATGAATGCAGCTCTACATATGTACAAATACATGTCCAACGTTCTGTGCGCCCAGTGAAGTTGGCCATACACAACCGTTTTTTCAGCTTATCTCCGCAAACTTATGGGTGCTTAATATGGCTGAGCAGACCCGGACTGTAGAAGTCCGGATCCGTGCTGTTTCAAGGATGCCCGGCTGCCGGACCCAAGCCCAGGATTCAAGGTGTACGATCGAGATTCGGCACTGGGAAATTAAAGTAAAAATAAAGAAAACAAGAATTAAGGCTCCGGCATGGTTGTACGCTGATCCCAGGCCTCGCATCCCTTCCTGGGCTGCTAATTACTGCTCCTCCATATGCACTGCTTTCCCCGCCCACCAGCGCCTGTGATTTGTGGCAGTCAGGCGTGCCCCCACCCTGAGTGGCAGCGTTTCAGATGACTGCAATCAATCACAGGTACCAGGACGGCCACAGGGTGGGTAAAGCAGTGCAACTGTCTGCGGGTAGGTGTCATGTGATAGGTGCGTTTTGAAATCACGTCATACCTGGAAGTAGCTCGTACACGTTATCATATACCGTAAACCTGGAATGTATGGGCCACACCAGGGCAATAGTGAAGAGCCGGGTAAAGTGCCGAGCTCATCACATCTAGTGCATGCAACAATCTCGGGCAGTTACAGGTTGCTATTTTTAAGGTGCAGGCGTCCTAATAACCATAGGTCTCCCCAGTCTGAGAATACCAGCCCCAGCTGTCGGGCTTCATCATGGCTGGGTATCAAAATTGGGGGGGGGGGGGGGGTAACTGCACGCCGGTATTTTAAATTATTTATTTAAATAGTTTAAAAAAAAAAAAAAAGCCGCATCTGGTTCCTCTTATTTTGATACACAGCCTAGATAAGCGCATGGCTGGGGGCTGCAGCAAGTTGCCATATGCTTTATCTGTGCTGGGTATCATAATATGGGGGGACCCTATGTCAATTGTTTTATTTATTTTTAGACGATCATACTGACCGCAGACAGTGCCTGTGATTGGATGCAGGCAGACGCTGTCACACAGGCTGGGGCCGTGTCTGACTGCAATCAATCACGGACACCAGGATGGTCGGTGGGTGGGCAAAGCAGTGCATATGGATGAGTAATGATGAGCGGCCCAGGAAGTGAAGGAGAAACCGCAGGAGCAGCGTACAGCCCCGACAGAGCCTCGGTAAGTATGAAGCGCTCGCTTCATTCTTAATTTTCTTTAGTTTTTAAAAATTTCTTGAGTGTCCAATCCGGATCAAACACCCAGAATCCCAAGCCCAGATCCGACACCCAAGTATCTTTGAAACTGCGCAGATCCGGACTTTTACAGTCTGGGTCTGCTCATCTCTAGTTGTAATTTAACAAAAGAGGTAAACAGTCAAGGGGGTGAATACTTTCACAAGGCACTGTACATTCCTGCATGAGCACATGGAAATAACCTTAACATGACCAGGTCTGGAGATATCTGCAATGATCAGCGCAATCTGTCATTCCTCTATGACAACTTCCTCAGCTTGAAGGGGAAATCCAGCCACAGAGAATAAACAGTAGTAAAGTCTGTGAGCCTGAACTACTATATTGAGAACTAAACCACTTTAGACAATTCCATTCACTCCTGCTCAGACATTTAACAGTTCATATTAAGCAGATATATAGAACATCTAGATCAATGGTTTCCAATCTGTGTCCCTTTGGGTGGTGGTAAGCTATAGTTTCCAGCAGAGGCATAAAAATAGTGGTTTCAGGAATTGCCGTCATATCTGCACCCTGGAGCTTAGGTGGGCTCAAATGGTCCCTTTGGCTCATATAAAAAAGCCCAATACTAATAAAGACTTGTTTAAGGTTTTGCTTTGGGACCCACAAACTTCAAGCTATACCAATTTTTATCCAGCATCCCTTGACTAGCTTCAGATTGGTGACCTAATTTCTAGGTTGTCAACCTAAACTAAATGTCCTGCAGGGATTCCATGTGTATGAGGAAGGGGCTGTTACATATCCTGACCAGAATCATGGCAAAATAATTTGGTAAACCTTTGCTCGCTAACGTCTATGGCCCTTTCAGCAGGTCCTTTGAGAGATTTTCATAGTGTAATGTACTACGGTAAAAATACACCACATGGTGGCTCCGTGGTTATACTGGTTATACTGGGTTCAAACCCCACCAAGGGTTTCCTCTAGTTTCCTCCCACACTCCCAGGATATACTGATATGGAATTTAGATTGTGAGCCCAGCTGAGTACAGTGAAGATGTCTGCAGAGCAGAGTACTGTGGAATATGATGGTGCTATATAAGTAAAATGAATACAAAATATAAATTACATGGATTGAAGGAAATTTATCTGTAGCATTAGAGAGTTTTCTAAAAGTCAGAAATATGAACCAGCTAGGTCAAAGAGTTGGGTCTATATGAGTTGGAAAAATGTTGGATATTTAGTACTTTGTCCCATATCTGGTGTCCTGTTTCTAACAGTTTGGAAAACTCTTGTGTGACAAATTCTTCCTTTTACTTGTATAAGAAAGAACAATCCGACATTGACTCTATTAGTGTGATCCCAAGCGTAGCAGGAGGACAGAAGTTGGTGTATCAGCTTTACATAATCCTACTTCAGAGCATTAAGAAAAAAGTGATCCCAGAAATAATAAAGTAGAACACACTTAGAAGGTTTACACTCCAATATTTAAGCTGTAATACTGAAGATCCCAATGCAGACATATGCTTTAGACAAAAATACATTCACTCTCAATAAAATCGACAACAGACGGCTTCTACTAAAGCCAACATCTTCGAAGCATTTCCAGGGCTGATAAAACGCATCGACTGCGTGGCTGAGTGAGCTCAATTTGTAAGGAACGCGAAACTTCGTGCCAAAGACAAGATGCAGACTTTCCCTAAAAGGACGGGGTTTCATATCAAGCAAGGCTTTGTTCACATCTGTAATTCTGTCAGATATAATAGTAAGAAAATCTCGATATGAGGTTATATTCCTACCATTAATGATAGACGCCACCCTGCAACCATAAAATACACTGAGTCAGTCATGAGAGAAATTGTCATGATGACTATGGGATAGCGGGGAATCGGGGCTCCTAAGCAGTCCCTCAAGCTAGGGGGCCCTATGCTATCACTAACCTCAGAGATACTCCTAATGGTGGAGAGGCCTGAGTCTTCTTCCTGGCCCTGCTCCTGACCAGTCCTGATCTGATTTCCCGCCCCTCACCCAAGGGAGGGACAGGACAAGAGTGAGATGAAACCTCAGATAAAGATAGACAAGGGAAAACTAAAACTCTGTCACACAGCACGCACACACAAGGGTTACGACAAAAAGAGATTCACGAAGAAAAATAAGAAGGAAGGAAGCTACAAAACAACAGAGGTAAACTCCACAACCGCACCAAGCAATAAGCAAAACTTTCACCAGTAAATCTGGGACATTACACCTGACTGACCAACAGAGTCAAACTATAGCTGGCATGGGGGGAAGGGTTCCACCAGCATAAATAGGAGAGCAGATATGATAAGCCTCCCCACAACATGTGTACAAAGGATTACACACCAATTTTAATAAGAATTAGAGAATTCAACTGTTAATAGACCAAAAACTGATTACTCTAAAAGCAATTTTTATTTATAAACATTAAAATTATAAGTTCAAGCTATATCTCATTGTATGTAGCTATATCGGTCAGTGAACACACATCCAGTCGTGCAGAGCTAGATATACTCTAAGGGGATATCAGACTAGGGGGATTAAGGATAGCCCAGTGAGGTTCTTTTTGATAGAAATCGTAATATCAACAAAGATGTTAAATAATGGTCTGGTCATAGATCCCTAGTTCATCAGGGGATGTTACCATCTCATGACAATGCACATAATCCAGGTCACCTTTAAGTTTTCAGTGTCCTGCCAAAAGATCCCTCAGAGAACTGTAAATGGTAGTCGGATGGTCCTCCTGTCAATGCAGAATGGACCTCAGCACCTCACCCTGTCAGAATCGGGCTGAATAGGATCCGGCAGGACACTGAAAACTTAAAGGTGACCTGGATTATGTGCATTGTCATGAGATGGTAACATCCCCTGATGAACCCCGAACAAAGTGGGGGAAACGCGTCGGGAATCCTCTGTGAGGTTGTTCTCCAGCAAGATATGTGTACCCTACTGGGATTTAATTCTTACAGGTCCACTTTAATGCAGTTGGTCATCTGCACTGGGTAACGGATTTTTGACAGCTATCTGTGTACTCCCTCTCACCCATTAGAGTGCATCTGAGGGGAGCATTTTTTACAACTACTCTGTATGGGGATTTCCCCTATGACCAACTAATATATTTAATACTAATTAGCATTTTGACTATGCACCTAGTGTGATTGAATAATCCTGACTTCAGCACTAACCACACTTTCTGGGCTTTAGGTCAATTATTGACACACAGGCAGTTCTAGGGCCTACTAGGGATAGCCGACGAGGAGCGGGGGCGCCCAAAACATTATGGTGTTTACCTCCGCGGCCAGGAAGGTGAAGGACTAGGGATCTATGACCAGACCATTATTTAACATCTTTGTTGATATTACGATTTCTATCAAAAAGAACCTCACTGGGCTATCCTTAATCCCCCTAGTCTGATATCCCCTTAGAGTATATCTAGCTCTGCACGACTGGATGTGTGTTCACTGACCGATATAGCTACATACAATGAGATATAGCTTGAATGTGTACAAAGGAGCAAGCAGAGCAGCATAGTTTAACGCTTGCTAGCTCACCTCTGAATCAGCACACAGCAGCATGTCAACCCCCGAGTCTGCCTGTGTTGATCCTAGACACCAGAGAAACCATCAGGCGGAGTGTGAGAATTTGCAATCTGAACATAACCCAACGCTGCCATGACAGTGGGCGAAGTTTGTGCAAAACTCTGTGTGGCAGAAATTTGTCATTGTGTTGTGTCTTTTGTTAAAAACAGAACCTATAATGTGGATGTGTCCCATCTAGTTTTTTTCTGGGTTTTTTATTTTTTGCAGGGGAATCCTGATAGCAATTCCCTATGATGAGAACTTATAATTTATTTATTTTTACTTGCCTAAATAGCGCCATCATATTCCACAACACTGTACAGACACCATCATCGCTGTCCCCATACGGACTAAGAATCTAAATTCCCTATCAGTATATCTTTGTCTCTTTGTCAGTGTGGCAGGAAACAAGTACAAGACCAAATTTACACAAATGAGGAGAGAACACAAAAATTCCTTGGAGAAGATTTCCTTGGTGGGATTTGGATCCAGCACCACATATAGTTTGACTTTACTATAAAAGGGGTATTTTACCATTGGTCTGGTTGCTTCTTGTCATCAGAGACACCACAATAGGTCCGCTGGGCTCCTAAAACAAGTGAGACAGATACCTTTTTCTATACTATTGTCCAGGACTGTACAGAACATGACCAGGGCATGATCTGTGTGCCCAGTGTGCCAGCAGAGAGTACGGGGACTCTCAACACAGCAAGAAGAACTGAAAAAGAGAACAAGTAATGCACAATATGCAGCACGGTGGCTCAGTAGTTGACACAATATGCAACACAGTGGCTCAGTGGTTGACACAATATGCAGCACGGTGGCTCAGTGTCTGGCACAATATGCAGCACAGTGGCTCAGTGGTTGACACAATATGCAGCACGGTGGCTCAGTGTCTGGCACAATATGCAGCACGGTGGCTTAGTGGTTGACACAATATGCAGCATGGTGGCTCAGTAGTTGACACAATATGCAGCACAGTGGCTCAGTGGTTGACACAATATGCAGCATGGTGGCTCACTCGTTGACACAATTTGCAGCACGGTGGCTCAGTGTCTGGCACAATATGCAGCACGGTGGCTTAGTGGTTGACACAATATGCAGCACGGTGGCTCAGTGTCTGGCACAATATGCAGCATGGTGGCTCAGTGTCTGGCACAATATGCAGCACGGTGGCTCAGTGTCTGGCACAATATGCAGCATGGTGGCTCAGTAGTTGACACAATATGCAGCACAGTGGCTCAGTGGTTGACACAATATGCAGCATGGTGGCTCAGTGTCTGGCACAATATGCAGCACAGTGGCTCAGTGGTTGACACAATATGCAGCATGGTGGCTCAGTGTCTGGCACAATATGCAGCACGGTGGCTCAGTGTCTGGCACAATATGCAGCACAGTGGCTCAGTGGTTGACACAATATGCAGCATGGTGGCTCAGTGTCTGGCGCAATATGCAGCACGGTGGCTCAGTGTCTGGCACAATATGCAGGACGGTGGCTCAGTGTCTGGCACAATATGCAGCACGGTGGCTCAGTGTCTGGCACAATATGCAGCATGGTGGCTCAGTGTCTGGCACAATATGCAGCACGGTGGCTCAGTGTCTGGCACAATATGCAGCACGGTGGCTCAGTGTCTGGCACAATATGCAGCACAGTGGCTCAGTGGTTGACACAATATGCAGCATGGTGGCTCAGTGTCTGGCACAATATGCAGCACGGTGGCTCAGTGTCTGGCACAATATGCAGCACAGTGGCTCAGTGGTTGACACAATATGCAGCATGGTGGCTCAGTGTCTGGCACAATATGCAGCACGGTGGCTCAGTGTCTGGCACAATATGCAGGACAGTGGCTCAGTGTCTGGCACAATATGCAGCACGGTGGCTCAGTGTCTGGCACAATATGCAGCATGGTGGCTCAGTGTCTGGCACAATATGCAGCACGGTGGCTCAGTGTCTGGCACAATATGCAGCACGGTGGCTCAGTGTCTGGCACAATATGCAGCACGGTGGCTCAGTGTCTGGCACAATATGCAGCACGGTGGCTCAGTGTCTGGCACAATATGCAGCACGGTGGCTCAGTGTCTGGCACAATATGCAGCACGGTGGCTCAGTGTCTGGCACAATATGCAGCACGGTGGCTTAGTGGTTGACACAATATGCAGCATGGTGGCTCAGTGGTTGGCACTGTAACCTTTCAGCGCTGGGGTTCAAATGCCATCAAGGACAGAATCTGCAAGGAGTTTGTATGTTTTCCCTGTATTTGCGTGGGTTTCCTCCCATTGGGATCGCGTCTGTAAAGCGCTGTGGAATCAACAGCGCTATATAAGCAACTCATAGTAAATATAGGGTGAAGACAAGCTCTTGCGGTAGAATTAGTGGGATCCGTACTTACAGTCCCGTGTTGCACATCCATCTATTATAGCATAGCTGTGGCTAAGTAGAAGCACATGTAGGTTTTCCTCCTGGCACACCGCCAGTCTCCAAACTTGACCATCTGGTTTACCTCCATCTGAAGTGCCCACAGCACAGTGAAATACGGGTTATCACCATCCAGCCTCCAGTGAAATGGATAACTTCAGACACATGATAATGCATATTGACTAAAAATTCCCGAAATTGTGGACATTTTTACGGTTTTGGTAGCCGCTGCTCACACAAATGGATGACACCCCAATAAAGCAAGCTCATGCATTCACGAGTTCTCTACACCCATAACAATATACAGAACTTACGTTGAAGAAATTAGTCTTGTTCCTCTCGTAGAAGAGCCCCTGTGCTGGCATGTGCTTCAGCTGCTGCCACGGGATACTGCTGCCTAGCAACACGTCTCTGGCCCACTGCAAGTTCTGTGGAGACAACAGGCAGGATGAGCGGGGATGCTGCTGTGGGTATATGCTGTGCATATAGATCAATGGATGGCTCCAGCTAGCCACCAAACATTATCCGGTATGACTAATACTGGACCAAGTTTTGTGAAGAAGGTGACTGGACGGAGGCGCCGGACAATTTAGCATGAGTCATATATTAGAAGAAGAAAGAAAACTCCCCGGTGTATTCTTCCAAGTAATGTAATTAATGAACTCATCCCCTGAGAAATGGAGGGGGCAGCGATACGCCCCACACGCACTTCTGCAGCATAGTGGGTGGCTATGCTCGTCTCCACAGGATGAAGAGTCCGATGTAGTCACCTGCTGGCGGTGGCTGCGCTTATTGCCAAGCAACAGGCCAAAGAACGCTGGCCCAAAATCATCGTTAGGAAGGCTAAACACGGGTGTCCTTACTGTACACAGTCATAGGTTACTAAAATATAATCATTACGTACTGAAGTGGAGCAACTTTCTGTTACAATGCGTCACCATCTCATGATCTCTGCTTGTTGTCTGTGACTGTGAAAGCTACATGAGGAGGCTAAGAAGATGTACACAGTTAGGACCAATCAGTCTAATTGTATCCTCTAAATCGCTCATGTGATGTGTTAGTTTGCTACTTTATCTTAATGGAAGTAAAATTTACCAGCCATGAGTTTAGGGTTAAACGGACTGTCAGCGCAGGATGAATGTTCAAACCAAGCACAGACGCTCGGTGCAGCAAGGCAGAGCCAAACAGTTCAGTTCACCATCCCACCTGCTTGTTTTCCCTCAATCTCTGCCCTTCTCTGGCTTTATCAAAGGAGTGGGTGGATATGGAAAAGACGTGAAGAGGAAGGTGTGCTTGAATGATTGGCCATACTAAAGGTGCACCAAGCGCCTGTACTTGGCTTGGACTGTCATCCTGTGTTGACAGAGTTCCTTTAAGGCCTCTCGCACATTGGACCAAAGTTATACAAACCTGCCTATATCAATGGGTTCAGCCAACAATCTATATCTATGGGAGCATCAACAAATGATTGTTCGGGGAGTTAAGAATCCGATATGTTTGATATCAGACTGTCAATCCTTTTGTTCTCCCAGAGATAAGTCACTGCAAGAGATCTCTCGGAGATCAAAAGAGCACTTGGCAGAATGCGTGCTCCCATGTATGCAACAGACGGACAAGATAGCTGCTGCACAAACCATTGGCTGTCCCATCTTTCGGCGGCAGACATCTTAGGTGTATCCCCCTGCTTAAGGTCTCAGACACACTTGTCTGTTGGCTCTGCATTCTCTGTCTGTGTATATACAATACACAAGCCCAGTACAATTATTTTTTTACATTTTCTTTGTAGCTATTCCCACCTTTTTTTTCTGTATAAAAAAGTATTTTCACTGATTCTTATCCAAAGCGCCATTTCTCATACCCTATACTCCCCTTGATACATTAGATCACGTTCTTCGAAGGTTATTATGGTCTGGGAAATGGCACATAACAGAGAACAGTCTTCACTACAACTACAATCTGGTGAGCAATATTTTACAGAAGCTGGATGTGAAGATGGATAAAATTTTATCCACCTGCCTCAAGAGAAATATCGGTCCACATTTATTAAAGATGGCACAATTTAAGAAAAATGTTTAGTGTACTAACACAAAGCATAATGAAGACCGGGACCACCCAAACTGTGCTAAATACAAAGAACAAAAACAATATAAGGAACAAAAAAAGGAAATTATTGGTATAACAAAAAGCATCAGTAGATATATATATATACAGTATATATATATATATATATATATATATATATATATATATATATATATATATGAATAATCAATTAGAATACTAATAGGAAGCTTTATTAGGTGACATAAAGTGGACAAAACCATTTAAAAAGCAATACACAGAAGTTGATGTAAGAGATACCCAATCTCCACAGTGCAAAAAAAGTGGAACTATTAGCGATCTCCCTCGGAAATATACAATAATGCACATAGGCAATACAATAAAGAGTAGCAAGAAATGCATAATAAAAAATAACCTAATAAAGAAAAACAAAAAAACACAAAAATAGTAAAAATAATAAATTAAATAATAACATAGCAGATCAAAAAGGAAGACATGTGACCGTTCAAGTATTACCCAACATTTGAGTGAGTGAGATGCTACAGACCCCTCTACTACTTTTGGGTCTGTCACTAGTTTGTGCTGCCCTGGGACATGGGGTGGAATAGACCAGATGCCCTAGAACTATAAAAGTCATCTAATCTGCGTTTCCGCAGGCTTCAATGTCTCTGGCCTCTAGATTCTACCTATATTTTGTGATTCCAGCTGTCTTTTTTTGCCGTGTATTCCTACGTCTTTCCACCATTGCGGGAAGAGCGGCTGTCCGCTGTCCTTACTGCTGGTGATGTATTCCTGTTACCAAAGCAAAGCAGTGTCAAATAATAAACTGTGTACAATACGTCGGCCAAAGCAATCGTACAGCAAATATCCAGACAAACCACACTGAGCCCACACAGAAATAATGCTGAATGCCTGTAACTAAGACACATGCAAGCTGCCAGCGAAACTGGTGAAGCACATTATAGATCAGGCTCCCGCGTCTCCTTATTTCCTCATTCCAGTGGGGCTAAGGTGGCGGATTATCTTTCCCTGAATCACTATCGATTACGTTCTCAATACGTTTTGGGAACATAAGGATCTAACACATGAAGATAAAGAGGTAAAAAAAAGCACCGATCCGTCAGCATAAGATATACATATGAATTCTTATTAAAGGGAACCTGTCACCAGGATTTTCCCTTATGAGCTGCGGCCACCAATTGTAAGCCCTTATATACAGCATTCTAGAATATTGTATATAAGAGCCCAGGCCGCTCTGTATAAACTAAAAATGACCTTTAGAGAACTCACCTAAGGGGCGGTCCGGTCCGATGGCTGTCGCTGCTCTCCAGTCCGGCGCTTCCTCTCTGCTGCGTTCTCCTTCCCAGCCCAGTGTGGATGACCAGACCAGAATTGCAGTCCTGCACAGGCGCACTTTGATCTGCCCTGCTGAGGGTACTGTAATGCGCAGACATGAGGAAAGGTCAAAGATAACCGCGCATGCCCACCACAATACTTTGATCTGCCCTCAGCGGACAGATCAGATTGCGCCTGCGCAGGAGCGCATTGCCGGCCTGTGTATATGACGTGGGACGCGTCATCCACATGAAGCTGGGAAGGAGGACAGCGATTGCACAAGATATAGGAAGCGCAGGACCTGCGACACCTATTGGACCGGACTGCCCCCTAGTTAAGTATTATAGAGGTATTAAACAAAATTTCCGTATAAATATCACCATTAAATTTCAATAAACATCAAAAAAACCTTTAGATAAAAATCAGTATGGATTCACTAAATAAAGGAAATCATGATGTAAATGATGTTAAAATTGGTATTTTTATTCAATAATTAAAATAAATATTTATTACAAATCCATATAAATACAAGGCAGGAAAAAGTCCCATAAATATAGCAGCGGTTTTACTAGGAAGATAAAGTGCTTAGTGCTAAGACCACTTTTTAATAAATATCTATCTATTTATCATATATAACAAATTGCACAGTGCAAAGTTTAAATATCCAAATGATATGCTATATATGAAAAAGATTATGGTACAATTATTCTATATAACGAAATATAGTAGCCATGTACTAATTTGCAAGGGAAATTATACCTACAAAGTGGTCTTTGAATGATCCAAAAGTATGCCGCTATGCCCCGACGCGCGTTTCAGCGATCCTTTCCTCAGGGGGTGTCGCAGCACCTGCGACACCTATTGGACCGGACTGCCCCCTAGGTAAGTATTATAAAGGTATTTTAAACGTTATACAGCGCGGCCTGGGCTCTTACAGGATTCTAAAATATTGTATATCAGAGCTCACTGTAAGGAAAAAATCTGGTCACAGGTTCCCTTTAAATTGTATCAAAAACCTACTAATCTTTCCTTAAAGGAAAACGGTCCCAAAATGAAAATTTAAACCCAGAAAAAATAGAATACCTCTACTGTATAATAAAATCACCATAGTAACAGCAGAGGTAAAAACCAAAAGAATAAGAAGCAGAAAGAATTTCTTAATTAATCCCTTTAAAGGGTAATTGTGGATTAATTTATTTTCTTTTTAGATTAGCTACACTGAACAAAAATATAAACGCAACACTTTTGATTGTGCTCATATTTTTCATGATTCTATGTACACAAAAGACCTTTTTATCTCAAATATTGTACACAAATTTGTCTAAGTCAGTGTTAGTCATCAATTCTCCTTTGCCGAGATAATCCATCCACCAGGCATATCAAGGTGCTCATTAGACAGCATGATTATTGCACAAGTGTGCCTTAGGCTGGCCACAGGAAAAGGCCATTCTGAAATGTACAGTTTTACAGTATTGGAGAGTCCAGGGAGGTCAGAAAACCAGTCAGTATCTGGTGTGACCACCATTTGCCTCATGCAGTACAACACATTTCCTTCACATAGAGTTGATCAGGTTGTTGATTGTGGCCTGTGGAATGGATGCGGAAACTTGCTGGATATTGGCAGGAACGTGGACATACTGTCATACAGTATATGCTGATCCAGAGCTTCCCAAACACGCTCAATGGGGGACCTGAACGGTGAATATGTTGGCCATGCAAGAACTGGGATGTTTTCAGCTTCCTGCAATTGTGTACAGATCCTTTTATCAATGGGCCATCCATTATCCTGCTGTAAAGCCCCCGTCAGATTTAGCGACTTACCAGCGATTCCGACAACGATACTTCCTGATAAGGATCGCTGGTGGTAAGTCGCTGGGGGGTCGCTGGTGAGATGTCACACAGTCAGACCTTACCAATGACTCAGTAACGATACAGGTCGCAGTAGCGACCTGTATAACGATCTCTGCTGTCATTGGGACCCTGTCACACAGTGTCAAACACAGCGATGCGTCCTGCCCAGCAGGACATCGCCTTTGAAGAAAATAAACCAGAACAGTGTGTAACGATCAGGGATTTCACAGCAGGGGCCAGGTCGCTACTTAGAGTCACACATAACGGGATCGCTGGTGAGACCCCTATTACGTCACAAAACCTGTGACTCTGCAGCGATCTCGCTAGAAATCTCATTATGTGAGAAGTACCCCTAACAAGAGGTGATGGTCGTGGTTGAAGGACACAACAATGGGCCTCAGGATCTCGTCACAATATCTCTGTGCATTCAAAATGGCATCCATAAAATATTTTAGAGGAAAAGGCTTTTTGTGCACATAGAAAATAGAAAAAGTCTTAGATCTTAGAGTTCAGGTCACAAAAAATGAGAGCAAAAACAAAAAAAAGTGTTGTTTATATTTTCAGTAAGCTTAGAAATGTCAGTAAATTGTGAGCAAGGAGGACAGATTTATACAGATGAAACCAATGGGTACACAGACTCTGCCACCTTAATCCTGGCCATACACAAACTGATTTCAGATATAAAAAATAGGAACATAAAGAGATATGGAAACAGCTATGTACTGTGTGCACATTTATTAGATTTTTGATGATTCATTTTATTATTGCACAATAAAGCTGGTGTCACACTAAGCGACAGCGACAACGACGTCGCTGTTACGTCACCATTTTCGGTGACGTAACAGCGACCTTGTAAGACGCTGTTATGATCGCTGCTTAGCTGTCAAACACAGCAGAAGCAGCGATCATAACGTCGCTGTGCTACATGTGCAGAGAGCAGGGAGCCGCGCTTAGCGCTGGCTCCTTGCTCTCCTAGGTACAGTACACATCGGGTTAATTAACCCGATGTGTGCTGCAGCTACATGTCACAGTGCAGAGAGCAGGGAGCCGCGCACACTGCTTAGCGCTGGCTCCTTGCTCTCCTTGCTACAGTATACATCGGGTTAATTACCCGATGCATACTGCAGCCACATGTCACAGTGCAGGAGCCGGCGCTGGCAGCAAGAGCGGAGGCTGGTAACCAGCGTAAACATCGGGTAACCAGGGAAAGGTCTTCCCTTGGTTACCCGATGTTTACGCTGGTTACAGCTTACCGCAGCTGCCAGTGCCGGCTCCTGATCGCTTCATTTCGTCGCTCTCTCACTGTCACACACAGCGATGTGTGTGTCACAGCGGGAGAGTGACGACCAAAAAATGAAGCTGGACATTCAGCAACGACCGGCGACCTCACAGCAGGGGCCAGGTCGTTGCTGGATGTCACACACAGCGACAGCGACGGGACGTCGCTGCAACGTCACAGAAAATGGTGACGTAGCAGCGACGTCGTTGTCGTCGTCGTTATGTGTGACACCAGCTTTACAGTGATGTTGGTCAATCCAAACTGTTACTAAGGCCAAGTGCGCACTAGAAAAAGGATTTTTCTTAAGAAATTTCTTGAGTGAAGGATTAGTGCACCTGCGTTAAAAAAACGCACCAATAACGCACTGAAAAACGCATGCGTTTTTACCGTGTTTTGGTGCGCTTTTTTGCAGGTTAGTCCCTGTGTTTTTTAATGCTTTAACAGCAATAAATAATAGATAATCGATAGATAAGAAGGGAATTTTGTTTACTTACCGTAAATTCCTTTTCTTCTAGCTCCAATTGGGAGACCCAGACAATTGGGTGTATAGCTATTGCCTCCGGAGGCCACACAAAGTATTACACTTAAAAGTGTAAGGCCCCTCCCCTTCTGGCTATACACCCCCAGTGGGATCACTGGCTCACCAGTTTTAGTGCCAAAGCAAGAAGGAGGAAAGCCAATAACTGGTTTAAAGACCAATTCAATCCGAGGAAACATCGGAGAACTGAACCATACCACATGAACAACATGTGTACCCGAAAAAACAGAAAAACCCCGAGAAAACAGGGCGGGTGCTGGGTCTCCCAATTGGAGCTAGAAGAAAAGGAATTTACGGTAAGTAAACAAAATTCCCTTCTTCTTTTTCGCTCCTAATTGGGAGACCCAGACAATTGGGACGTCCAAAAGCAGTCCCTGGGTGGGTAAAAGAATACCTCGTGATAGGGCCGTCAAACAGCCCTTTCCTACAGGTGGGCAATCGCCGCCTGAAGGACTTATCTACCTAGGCTGGCGTCTGCCGAAGCGTAGGTATGCACCTGAAAATGCTTGGTAAAAGTATGCAGACTCAATCAGGTAGGTGCCTGACACACCTGCTGAGCCGTAGCCTGGTGCCGTAATGCCCAGGATGCACCCACGGCTCTGGTAGAATGGGCCTTCAGCCTTGAGAGAACCAGAAGCCCAGTAGAACTGTAGGTTTCAAGAATTGGTTCCTCGATCCCCCGAGCCAGGGTGGATTCAGAAGCTTGCGACTGTTTACGCCGACCAGCGACAAGGACAAAGAGTGCATCCGGGTGGCGCAGGAGCGCCATGCGGGAAGTAGAACCTGAGTGCTCTCACCAGAACCAACAGATGCAAATCCTTCTGAAATTGATGGACTGGACGAGGACACAAAGAAGGTGAGGTGATATCCTGATTGATATGAAAGTGGGATACCACCTTAGGGAGAAATTCCGGAATCGGACGCAGAACTACCCTGTCCTGGTGAAGGACCAGGAAGGGAGATTTGTATGAGAGCGTTGCTAGCTCGGAAACTCTCCTAAGAGACGAGACCGTTACTAGAAGGCCACTTCCCGAGAAAAGCGGGAAGGGAGACCTCTTTCAAAGGCTCGAAAGGCGGCATCTGGAGAGCAATTAGAACCTTGTTCAGATCCCAGGGCTCTAACGGCCGCTTGTACGGAGTGCTGAGACGACAAACTCCCCGTAGGAACGTGCGTACCTGAGGAAGTCGTTTCTGAAAAAATACAGATAGCGCTGAGACTTGTCCCTAAAGGGAACTGAGCGACAACCCTTTTTCCAACCTAGATTGCAGGAAGGAAGGAAACATAGACGATGCAACCGGCCAGGGAGAAACACCCTGCGCCGAGCACCGAGATAAGAATATCTTCCACGTCCTGTGGTCAATCTTGGCGGACGTTGGTATGCTAGCCTGTCTCATGGTGGCAACCACGTCCTGAGGTAATCCTGACGACACTAGGTTCCAGGACTCAATGCCACACCATCAGGTTGAGGGCCGTAGAATTCAAATGGAAGAATGGCCCTTGAGACAGCCAGTCTGATTGGTCTGGTAGTGCCCCCGGTTAGCCTACCGTGAGGCACCACAGAACCGGGAACCACAACATCCTCGGCCAATCTGTAGCGACGAGGATGGCGCGGCCGCAGTCGGTCCTGATCTAGCGCAGCACTCTGGGCAACAATGCCAGAGGTGGCACATAAGGTAGCTGGAACTGCGACCAATGCTGAACTAAGGCGTCTGCCGCCAGAGCTCGATGATTGTGAAACCGTGCCATGAAGCTGGCACATTGTTGTTGTGCCGTGACGCCATTAGATCGACGTCCGGCCTCTGTCAGCGGCGCCAGATCTCCCGAAACCCGTCCGGGTGAAGAGACCATACCCTTTCGGCCACACCCCGGCGACTTAGGAAGTCAGCTTCCTAGTTTTCCACGCCTGGGATGTGAACTGTGGATATGGTGGATGCCGTGTCTTCCACCCACATCAGAACCTGCCGGACTTCCTGGAAGGCTTGCCGGTTGCGCGTTCTTCCTTGGTGGTTGATGTATGCCACCGCTGTGGAGTTGTCCGACTGAAGTCGGATCTGCTTGCTGTCCAGCTGCTGTTGGAAGGTTTGTAGGGCAAGATACACTGCTCTGTGTTCAAGAACATTGATCTGAAGGGTGGACTCTTGCTGAGTCCACGTACCCTGAGCGCTGTGGTGGAGAAAAACTGCTCCCCACCCTGATAGACTCGCGTCTGTCGTAACTATCGCCCAGGATGGGGATAGGAAGGACCTTCTTTTTGACCATGAGGTGGGAAGAAGCCACCACCGTAGAGATTCCTTGGCCGCCTGAGAAAGAAAGACGACTCTGTTGAGGGAGGTCGACTCCCCGTCCCATTGGCGGAGAATGTCACATTGTAGTGGACGCAGATGAAACTGCGCGAAAAGAACTGCCTCCATTGCTACCATCTTACGTAGGAAGTGCATGAGGCGTCTCAATGTGTGCGACTGGTTCTTAAAGAAGAGATTGCAGCCCGTAGTGAATGCTGTTTGTCTAGCGGAAGCTTCACTATCGCTGAGAGAGTATGAAACTCCATGCCTAGATAAGTTAGCGATAGGGTCGGGGTCGGATCTGACTTCAAAAAGTTGATGATCCACCCAAAACTCTAGAGAGTCTCCAGCGCAACGTTCGGGCAGTGTCGGCATGTTTCCTAAGAGAGTGCCTTGACAAGTAGATCGTCTAAATATGGGATCACAGAGTGACCCTGAGAGTGCAGGACTGTGACTACTGCTGCCCTGACCTTGGCGAAGACCAGTGGGACTGTCGCTAGCCGGAAGGTAGAGCTACGAACAGAAGGTGTTCGTCTCCTATAACGAAGCGTAGAAACGCTAGTGCTCTGGATCAATCGGCACGTGTGGATAAGCATCCTTGATGCCTAATGATGCTAGGAAATCTCCTTGGGACATTGAGGCGATGACATGGCGGAGGGATTCCATCCGGAACCGCCTGGTGTCCACGAGCTTGCTGAGCAGTTTTAGATCCAGAACGGGACGGAACGGCCCGTTCTTATAGGCACCGCAAATAATTTGGGGTAAAAACCGTGACCTTGTTCCTGAAGAGGAACGGGGGTCATCACTCTTTCTGCCTATAGAGTGCACCCTGTTTGCAGAAGAGCAGCGGCTCGGCCGGGAGGTGGAGAAGTTCTGAAGAATCGAGTTGGAGGACGAGAAGTGAGCTCTATCCTGTACCCGTGAGACAGAATGTCTCACACCCAACGGTCATTGACCTATGGCAGCTAAATATCGCCAAGGCGGGTGAGCCTGCTACCGACCGAGGATGCGGAGAGAAGAGGCCGCAAGTCATGAGGAAGCCGCCTTGGAAGCGGGTTTTCAGACTGTCTCTTTTTTGGGCGTGACTGAGCCCGCCAAGAATCTGAGCTCCTCTGATCCTTTTGAGTCCACATTGGACGAGGAAAAATGGGACCTGCCCGAGCCTCGAAAAGACCGAAACCACGACTGCCTCCTGCTCTGTTGGGGTTTGTTGTGTCCGGGCTGAGGAAAGGATGAATCCTTACCCCTGGACTGTTTAATGGTTACATCCAAATGCTCACCAAACAGTCGGTCAGCAGAAAAAGGCAACTGGTTAAGCAACCTTTTTTGGAAGCAGAATCTGCCTTCCATTCACTTAACGAGCAGACCAGGCTCTGCTTAAAAACACGGAGCAGCGGAGGCTACTGCCGTACGGTTCGCAGAGTCTAGGGCAACCTGAATCGCGTAAGAAACAAATGCAGACATTTGAGAGGTTAAGGATGCCACCTGCGGCACAGATGTACGTGTAACCGTGTCAATCTGTGTAAGACAAGCTGAAATAGCTTGGAGTGCCCCAAGGGTGAGAATGCTGGAGCCAACGGTGCGCCGACAGTCTCATAGATGGATTTAGACCAGAGATCCATCTGTCTGTCAGTGGCATCTTTAAGTGCAGCTCCATCTCCCACTGCAACTATGGATCTAGCTACAAGCCTGGAGATTGGAGGATGCCGCTTGGGACACTGGGTCCAGTCCTTGACCACGTCAGGGGGCAGGGATAACGTGTATCCTAAGCCGTTTGGAGAAGCGCATATCTGGATAAGTGTGGTGTTCCTGGACTGCCTCTCTGAAGGCAGAGTGGTCCAGAAAAATACGTGAAGCTGACTCCTCCACTGGAGGAGCTGGGTGAGAAATAACCAACATTCTATTGATGGACGCTATAAGATTATTCACTATGGCGTCACCATTAGGTGTATCCAGATTGAGAGCGGTCTCAGGATCAGAATCCTGAGCCGCTACTTCCGCCTCATTACACAGAGAGTCCTTCTGCTAGGACCCTGATGAAACCGAGGGCCGCTCATAGTGAGCCCGCTTAGGCTGTCTGGGACTGACGTCTGTGCAGAGCCGTGACTCTGGAATGCGTGTGACATTCCCGGAGCTGTTAGTTGTTCACACTGAGGGGGGCCATGGATCAATAATTCAACAGTGCCCATGTTGTGAGAGACATGTCCGGACTGCTAGGCTTCTAGTATCATAGCCATAGTCTCAGAAAATCTGTCAGTAAATACTGCAGACACCGTCCTCATCCTCTGGCCATTAGCAGAGACTCCGGCTGAGTTGGATATAATGGGGGTCTATGTAACCTGCCGGCCGTATAGCCGTACATGCTGTACCGGCTGCATAGAAAAACATGTGGTTCTGCACCTTTGTTTTACACAGAGAATATGCTGATAACTCCTCCGCACAATCCAGGAGGGTATATACAACGTGCGACCAAACAGTGCAATGTATATAGTACAAGCATATCTATAAGTGCACTTCTGCACTAGTGGGGTTAGCACCACAGGTGCTGCTTAACGCCTGTTGCAGCGATTGTGTGACTATCAGAATGCCAGGGTCTTCCACACTTGTCTCTGTATCGTACAGAAACTGACACTAATGGCTGCCGGCGTCCTTGTAGAGAAGGAAGCCGTGGGCGTGCCTGAGAAAGTGCGGGAATCCGGTTTCACAGTGCACACAGTGAGAGGGGTGGAGTATGCAAAACATACTCCAGCTCTCAGCGCTGCTGTGCTATGCAGCGTCACGCCCCTACCCTGACTGTCAGGCCTGTGGGCGGTAACGAAGGGAGACTAGGCCCAGAAGCCGGGGACTCGAGTTAATAAGCGCGGCCGGCATATCAGTGCTGGCCGGCGCGGAAGTCCCCGGCGCACCACAAATCCCAGCGGCGCCTTAAATAAAAATGGCAGCGGCGGTTAGCGCAGTAGTCACCCAATACACTAACACACCCAGCAACGCTGTGGTGTGCGATGGCACTAGTGCGGACAGCGCCGCTGTCCCTGGCGCACTAACACACCCAGCAGTGCTGCCGTGTGTCTGCGCGGTCCCCACAGGGACACAGAGTACCTCCATGTAGCAGGGCCATGTCCCTGAAGATACTCCGCTCCATGTCCAGCAGATACCAGGGGCTGTGGATGGAGCACGGTCTCAGTGCCTGGAGACCGATAGAATCCCACTTCACCCAGAGCCCTGTAAAAAGGGATGGGGAAGGAAGCAGCATGTGGGCTCCAGCCTCCGTACCCGCAATGGGTACCTCAACCTTAACAAACACCTCCGACATGAAGTGGGGTGAGAAGGGAGCATGCTGGGAGCCCTGTATGGGCCCTCTTTTCTTCCATCCGACATAGTCAGCAGCTGCTGCTGACTAAACAGTGGAGCTATGCGTGGATGTGTTGCCTCCTTCGCACAAAGCACAAAACTGGTGAGCCAGTGATCCCACTGGGGGTGTATAGCCAGAAGGGGAGGGGCCTTACACTTTTAAGTGTAATACTTTGTGTGGCCTCCGGAGGCAATAGCTATACACCCAATTGTCTGGGTCTCCCAATTAGGAGCGAAAAAGAAATAATGGATAGATAATGGATAGATAGATAGAAAGATGGATAGATGAATAGATAGATTGATAGATAGATGGATAGATAATCAATAGATAGAGGACAGATCAATCAATCAATAGAGTTCCTGTGAGGACACACTGCAGTTCTCGCGAGCAGTAATGTGTTCACATTACCGACCGTGAGAAATGAACTGTAATTACCCCTGCAGTATCGCTCACTGAACGAGGCTGCATTGAGTATGTGTCAGATGCGGCTGGATGCAAGTGTCGTGGGACCTCGGTGGATTACGCCGGAGCCGTGTGTCGGGAAGGGTAATAAAGTGGTGAAAGAGGGGGCTTTTTTGTTATTTTATTTAAAATAAAGGATTTTTCGGTGTATGTGTTTATTCACTCTACTTACGGGTTAATCATGAAAGCTGTCTCATAGACGCTGCCATGATTAAGCTAGCTGCTAGGACTTCGTGGCAGCGATGCGCTGCCATTAACTCGTTATTACCCTGATTGCTACCGCATCACGGCAATCTGGAAAAGCCGGTAACACGCCGGGACTGTCGCATACTGGATGCGACATTCTCGGGGCAGCGGCGGGCTGATATTCTTGGCTGCGGGAGGGGGGGAGGGCATTAACCCTGGCCCTCGCCCTCCCTAGCCTGAGAATACCGGGCCACCGCTGTGTGTTTACCTTGGCTGGATGATAAAAATACAGCGGAGCCCACGTTTTTTTTTCATTTTTTATTTTTAATATGTACATTTGATTTCTATGTGCATTCTATACTGTATGTCTGTGTCTCTGTGTGAGTGTAATGTGTGTTTACTCTCTGCTCAGCTTCCTCTTCCTGTCATAATGACATCACTTCCCTACAAAACGCAGGGCAGTGATGAACATTATGTCCCGAATAAAAGAAGCGAAATAACGCGGGAATAACGCAGGAAAATGCAATGAAACGCACATAATTTGCTGCCTGCTTTATTCCCTGCGGGATTTCATGATTACACTACAGTCAATGGATTAATTTACGCAGTTAGCTGCAGAAAAGAAGTGACATGCTCATTCTTTTTCTCAAGAAAATCTACTGAAAGAATTTTCTTGAGAAAAAAACGCAGTGTGCGCACAGCTATTTTTTTTTTCCATAGGTGTTGCTGGGGAATGTCTGCAGAAGGGTTACAACCATTTTCTCAAGAAATTTCTGCAGCAAAAACGCACAAAAAACGAGCGTAAAAACGCAGTGCGCGCACAGGGCCTAAACCTGAATATTTAAGAAAGGAAAAGTGAGGCTACAGTTCTGGAATATGATAGCACTGGAGGATGATGGGTTTCTGGTCGCTTCACAATGGATCCTTCTCAAAGCTTTGGCAGTTAATTTGCGTTTTATTTATTTCTCAGCACGTTTTTTGCGACCCTATTGACTATTAGCAACAAAACTTTTGATGGTTCTGTAATCACGCCCCAATATCTTGAGTGTGGGATCTATATAAGACGTTTAACAATTTTTGACTTTTAAAGTTGGCTGCGGACGAGTATATAAAAAATTGTCATTTTCATTCAGAGAACTAGAACAATTTTCAACTAATTTTCCGCCGTGTATCCATTTTTTTAAGTATATGTGACATCCATGTACAATCTGATTTTTACATCTACATAAAAAATGTACATGATCAAATACAGTTTCCCAGGTTTATAATAGAAAGTTATCCATAAAAATCGGATGTCATATGGACGTTCTGTTTGGGATCCAATTTTTTTATGCACCCATAGACTTGAATGGGTGTGTCTTATCCGATATATGCAATAAAGTAGTGCATGCTACAATCTTTTATATCACGGACAGTCGGGCCGAACGGAAAACTGTTTTTTCTGAACAGGCCTATTGAATACTATGGGTCAGTGTGCTGTCCGTGTGCTATCTGATCACTAATCAAATAGAACAAGTCCAATTTATATGCTAGCCTGCATGAATCTTTAAAGTCAGTTAAATCTTTTTTTTTGGCTAATTTTGCCTGAGGAAAAGAAGCTGCTTAAGGCCTGCGACGCACATCCGTGCCGCCAGTACGTGTTTGCCATTTTTTGCACGTACCGGCGGCACGGAGACACGTTCAGCAATGCTACCCTATTGTAGCAGGCACACACACATAAAACCACACGGAACGTGTGTCCGTGTAAGTTTGTACGTGTGTGCGTTTTTCTACACGCTGACATGTCAGTGTTTTCTCCGTCAGCACGGGTGTCACACGGCCCGCACCCGTACCACACGGGTGTAGTGTGGATGCGGTCCCGTGTGACACGCGCCGGAGAAAACACACGTGTCAGAGAAAAAAAAAAAACCTTAACTCACCTTCTCCAGCACTGCTGTCTCTGCCGCTGCTGCCTCTTGCTGCCGACCACCGCTCATTATTCTCATTTAATATTCACTTCACTGCCTGGCAGCAGCAGCAGCAGCGGGAAGACGGCAGGGCTGGAGACCGAAGATCAGCACCACGGACAGCAGGAAGGACCACGTGAGTATGTAAATTACCGGTTCTACGTGTGCTATCGCGGATAGCATGCGGCGAACACACGTGGCCCACACGTACCAGAGACACGTACTTACACGCACTCAACACGCAGGGAAAATACGTGTCTCTTGGCACGTGCGTGATTTTCATGTGAGTGTATCGGAGGCCTAAAGGTTAGTCCCATCTCCAAGATCCTATCCCAATATGTAGTAGGTGTAATAATAATAATACCAAACTTAGGGGTATCCAGGGTTACATCATATAGTGACAATTTGTTAGTTACTCATGGCTGTAACCATGGATACCTAGGAAGCAATGCCCTGCACATAAGGTAAGAGACATGGCTATATCAGGAGAACTATACTACATTTGCAATTGGAGGTAGTTGCTAATAATAATAATAATAATAAATATTATTTCACCTACTATATACTGGGAAAGGATTTTGGAGATGGGAATACCCCTTTAATAATTCTGCACACCTACATAAAGGATATTCATAGCCTTAGGTCTCACCCTCCTCATTACACAAGTATACATCACCTGATCTGCTTCATCCAATAAACATTCAAGTTTATTCAGTTTGAAGTTGGAACATATTCAGAATAATAATGACATGATCAGAATAGTCACCTGCCTAATAATTGTACACACAGAGTTTTCCATCAGCTATATATTCTATGCGTAACTCTAGTAGCTTGTCCTTCTTCTAACAAGTCTATTCTGGAAGACGTAGACACGAGTGCTGCATCAGTGCTTGTGACTGTCTGGCAGGGACTGTTTGCTAAAAAGGAAAAAAGCAGCTTTCTCTGTGCTGCTGATAGTCAACTAGCGAGTGCATGGAGGAAGTTTAGGAGGGGAGTACATGGGTCCGGGCAGTCCTGGTTGGGCTATGGTCTGTAGGTAGGAGGTGTGTGTATGGACAGGCTAGATTAAAACCTAAAACACGCAAAGTTATTTTCTGTAGTTTTACAGCAGATATAGTAAAAATACATGTTTTTTTTATAGTAAATGCTGTAAAAAAAAAAAAAAATATATATACATTTTTCAAGGAAAAAAGTAGGATGGTACAACCCCAATAACATTATGCACCAAATTCTTGCTGGCTCCTAACTTTTGAAGTTTGGTCTAAACCAGGCTAAGATTTTCTAGGCTTGGGTTTAACATAGCACATCTAAAAGAGAAATGCAGCTAGAAGACACCTTGTGATACAAGACACCTTGTGACATGTCCGAATATTTAAAAGGAGACACTTTGAGCAGAGCTAAAGTGATTTGGTGGCTTTATGGAGCCTCAGAGATTTCCATCACAGCCAAAATGGCAAAAAACTGAACGTCATGTTTCTTAAAGGGAACCTGTCACCGGATGTTCATAATACTTACCTAACGGTCGGTGCGGAGCAGACTGGTCGGATGGGCGTCTCCGTTCTCCGGGTCCCGTGCCTACTCTTTTGGCCATCTTTGTCCTCCTTCTGAAGCTAGTGTGGATGACGCGTTCTATGTCATCTACACCAGCCGACAGTGAGGTCCTGCGCAGGTGCACTTTAGCTCGGCAGATCAACGCACCACACAGTACCCCTAAGGTAACAAACTCAACGTCCTCCTTCCCGACGTGTTTCCTCAAAAGCGATTCATCAGGGGATAGGGAGGCTGTGTTGTCAGCGGCATGTTGAGCTAAGAAATGGGTTTCCACTTTAAAAAGAGTGTTAATCTAAGGGCAAGAGTGCAATTCTGGGAGGATCACGTTTTTTTGCACAATGTCACTTTAATCATTTGGATGTATATATCTGAACCGGGAGGACCGTGAGGGAATTGGATATAATTCCTGTTCATATATTGTATGCATCCAATCTGTATTTTGTGTTTTTTTTTTTTTACCTTGTGGTATCACCTGATTGGTCCTATAATTTTAATAGAGAAATTAATAAAGGTTAAATTTTAAATACCAGTGCTATACACAACTTCTCATATTGGTATTACCCCCTCACATTCCCAATAAAAGTTTCAACTCAATCCACAAAACAAAACAAAAAAAAACAACAAGTCCCCACTCAGGTCCGTCATCTGTCCATAGAAATATAGGGGCTTTTCATGTTACTGGTTATACAAAAGCTCTGGAAAAGCACTAATGATCCCCCTAAAAAGAAGACCAGCAAATCCAAATGCCCCCTTCATTGTAAGCCCCACAGTGTGGCTAGACCACACTAAAGGGTGCTTTACATGCTGCAACATCGCTACCAATATATCACCGGGGTCACGTCGTTAGTGACGCACATCCAGCGCCGGTAGCGACATCGCAGCGTGTGACACCAAGGAGCGACGATCAACGATTGCAAAATTGTCCAAAAACGGTGATCATTGACACGTCGCTCCTTTCCTTAATATCGTTGCTGCTGCAGGTACAATGTTGTTTGTCGTCCCTGCGGCAGCACACATCTCTATGCGTGACACCGCAGGAACGACAAACATCTCCTTACCTGCGTCCACCGGCAATGCTGAAGGAAGGAGGTGGGCGGCATGTTACGTCCCGCTCATCTCCGCCCCTCCGCTTCTATTGGACGGCCGCTTAGTGACGTCGCGGTGCCGCCGAACGCACCTCCCCCTTGAAGGACGGATTGTTCGGCGGTCACAGCAACGTCGCTGCACAGGTATGTGCGTGTGACGCTGCCGTAGTGATAATGTTCGCTACGGCAGCAATCACCAAATGTCGCACATACGACGGGGGCGGGTGCTATCGCGCTCGACATCGCTAGCAATCGCTAGCGATGTCGCAGCGTCTAAAGCACCCCTTAGAGTTCACATGTTTGACATTACTGTAGTGAAGAAATCCTGCTTAATTTATGGGGCGTATATCTCCAGAAGCACGAGCTGGACACACTGATCGGGCACTACAATGTACAGGCTAAAGAATGGTAGATATGCAATTTTCACTCAGTAACATCCATTGCTGCTTGTTTCTGGAAAACACCCTTGGAGTCAAAATAGTCACTACACCTGTACACAAATTCACATAGGTATGCAATTTTCAAAATGGGTTACTTGGGGGCGATTCTGCTCTTCTGGCACTTAGGGGCTCTGTATATGGAGTCTGCAAACTATTCTTGGAAAATCCGTTCTCAAGGAGTTTTCTTCACTTAGATGTCTCGCCAGGTGGCTAAGTGGTACTGTACATGCACATGTAGGGTACTGCCACTGCCACATTCAGCAGAAATTGTGTGAACTATTTTTGTGCCATTTTTACCAATTTCCCTGTGAAAATGTAAAACCTGGGGCTTAAACTAAATTTTGTGGTAAATATATAATTATTTTTTCTTCACTGCCCCATGGTATAAAATTCAGTGACACACCTGTGGTGCCAGTATGATCACTGCACCCCTAGACTGATTCACTGAGGGGTGCAGTTTGTAAAATGAGGTCACTTATCAAGGGTTTCTTCTTTTCTGGCACCTCAAGGGCTCTGGCAAACCATTTCAGCAAAATTTGCACTCCAATTTGGTGCCTTTTCCCCTCCTAGCTGTGCCTTCAAAGTAGTTTTTGACCACATATGAGGAATCGGCGTAGGAGAAATTGCACAACAAACTGTATGCTCCATTTTCTCTTGTTACCCTTGAGAAAATGCAAAATTTGGGGCAAAAGAAACATGTTTGTGGTAAAAATTACTTTTTTCATTTTCACAGCTCAACATTATAAAATTCTGTGAAGCACCTGTGTGTTCAAGGTGCTCACTGCAACTCTAAATAATTTCCTTCAAGGGTATAGATTCCAAAATGGGGTCACTTATGAAGGGTATCTAATGTTTAGCCACATCAGGGGCTCTCCAGAGACAACATGGCGTTTGCCAGCTAATTTTGTGCTCCAAAAGTCAAATGGTGATCTTCTCCTTTAGAGCTCTACTGTACGCCCAAAAAATAGTTTTCCAGCACATATGGCAGACTGGCGTACTCTGGAATAATTGCACAACAATTTTTAGTCAATTTTACCCTTATGAAAATGAAAAAGTTGGAGCTAAAGTAACATTTTTGTGGGAAAAATGTGATATGTTATTTTCAGAGCTCAATGTTATAAAATACTGTGACGCACCTGCGGATTGATGGTGCTCACCAATCTACTAGATAAGTTCCTTTAACCCCTTCACCCCCGGCCACTAAAACACACTAATGACCGGGCCATTTTTTGCAATTCTGACCAGTGTCACTTTGACAGGTTATAACTCTGGAACGCTTCAACGGATCCAGGCGATTCTGAGATTGTTTTTTCGTAACATATTGTACTTCATGTCAGTGGTAAATTTAAACCGATAATTTTTGCGTTTATTTGTGAAAATGTAGGAAATTTTGTAAAAATTTTGAAAATTTCGCAATTTTCAAACTTTGAAAATTTATGCCCATAAATCTGAGAGATATGTCACACAAAATAGTTACTAAATAAACTTTCCCACATGTCTACTTTACATCAGCGCAATTTTCGAAACAAAATTTTTTTTCGTTAGGAAGTTAGAAGGGGTCAAAGGTCATCAGCGATTTCTCATTTTTCCAACAAAATTTAGAAAATAATTTTTTTTAGGGACCACATCACATTTGAAGTGACTTTAAGAGGCCGAGGTGACAGAAAATACACAAAAGTGACCCCATTCTAAAAACTGCACCCCTCACTCTGCTCAAAACCACATCCAAAAAGTTTATTAACCCTTTAGGTGCTTCACAGGAACCAAAGCAATGTGGAAGGAAAAAATGAAAATTTTACTTTTTAACACAAAAATGTTACTTTATCCATAAAATTTTCATTTTCACAAGGGAGAAAAGAGAAAGTGCACCATACAATTTATTGTGCATTTTCTCCTGAGTACGCTGATACCCCATATGTGGTAAAAATCAATTGTTTGGGCGCACAGCGGAGCTCGGAAGGGAAGACGCGCCATTTGAATTTTTGAACGCAAAATTAGCTGACTCATTAGCGGACGCCATGTCGGGTTTGAAGACCCCCTGAGGTGCCTATACAATGGAGCTCCCCCACAAGTGACCCCATTTTGGAAACTAGAGCCCTCAAATAATTTTTCTAGATGTTTGGTGAGCACTTTGAACACCTGGGGGCTTCACAGAAGTTTATAACGTTGAGCCGTGAAAAGAAAAATTTTTTTTTTTACCACAAAATGGTTGCTTCAACTAGGTAGCTTTTTTTTCCACAAGGGTATCAGGAAAAAATGCACAATAAAATGTATTGTGCATTTTCTCCTGAGTACGCAGATACCTCATATGTGGTAGAAAGTAATTGTTTGGGCGCATGGCGGGGCTCAGAAGAGAAGGAGCGCTATTTGACAGCAAAATTGGTTGGAATCATTAGCGGACACCATGTCACGTTTTGGAGACCCCCTATGGTGCCTAAACAGTGGAGCTCCCCCACAAGTGACCCCATTTTGGAAACTAGACCCCTCAAGGAGTTTATCTAGATGTTTAGCGAGCCCCAAGGGGCTCCACAGAAGTTGATAATGTTGAGCCATGAATACAATTTTTGTTTTCACCACAAAACTGGCACTTGAACCAGGTAGCTTTTTTTTTCCACAAGGGTATCAGGAAAAAATGCACCATAAAACGTATTGTGCAATTTCTCCTGAGTACGCAGATACCTCATATGTGGTGGAAAGTAATTGTTTGGGCGCATGGCGGGGCTCAGAAGAGAAGGAGCGCCATTTGACAGCAAAATTGGTTGGAATCATTAGCGGACGCCATGTCACGTTTGGAGACCCCCTATGGTGCCTAAACAATGGAGCTCCCCCACAAATTACCCCATTTCGGAACTAGACCCCTCAAGGAATTTATCTAGATGTTTGATGAGCCCCTTGTACCCTCAGGGGCTCCACAGAAGTTGATAACGTTGAACCGTAAATATTATTTTTTTTTTTAACCACAAAATTTTTGTATCAACCAGGTAGCTTTTTTTTTTACAACGGTACCAGGAAAAAATGTACCATAAAACATATTGTGCAATTTTTCCTGAGTACGTAGATACCTCATATGTAGTGGAAAGTAATTGTTTGGGCGCACGGCGAGGCTCAGAAGAGAAGGAACGCCATTTAACTTTTCAAACGCACAGACGCGGTGCACTGATCGGCCGCTGCAGGACGCACGGTCGGATGAGATACAAAAAGTGTTGGGGATACGGAAAAAAAAAGGTCACGCCAAAAATTGAGCAGGGATGCAGATCCGTTATGTGCATCCCTGATCAGCGCTCGGCGGGACGCATAGACGGATGCCATACAAAAAGCGTCGCAAATACGGAAAAAAGTCACGCCAAAAACTGACCACGGATGCAGATCCGTTATCTGCATCCCTGATCAGCGCTTGGCGGGACGCACGGACGGACGCGATACAAAAAGCATCGCGAATACGGAAAAAAGTCACGCCAAAAACTGACTACGGATACAGATCCGTTATCTGCATCCCTGATCAGCGCTTGGCGGGACGCACGGATGGATGAAGTGTAAAAATGGAGAGGATACAAGAAAAAAAAAGTTATACTCACAGTACCAAGAGGATCACTGACCAGAAGAGCTGCAGAGGAACAAGAAGGCAGTGAAATAGACAGCTTTACACCAGCAGCAGGCAGGACGTTGGACAGATCAGCAGAAGGACCCAGCGATGGAGGCAGATGTGATCGGGCCAGTGAAGACCTCGGACAACCCGTGAAGGCAGGTAAGAGGACGTCGGGGGGGGGCAGGGGGGGATGGGGAGAGGATGGGGAGAGAGGGGGGCAGATGGGGGGGTTAGAGGGAGAGCAGAGGGGGCGGAGAAGCAAAGGCAGAAGGAAGGAACCTTGGAAGCAGAATAGAGATGACAGAGGAGGCAGGCAGATCGCGTGGGGAGCAGATCGGGATGCCGGGGGGCAGATCGGGGCGTAGGGGGGCAGATCGGGGGGGGGGCACGGGCAGGGGTCTTCACGGGAGTGCGCAGGGGCCTTCACGGGAGCGCGCAGGGGCCATCGCCGGAGCGCAATACTTACCATTGGAGCAGGCGCGGTGGTAGCAGAGGCGGCGTCTGCGGCGGCAGCAGCGGTGGCGTGGTACCAAAAGTACCAGCCACTCCACGCTGCAGACATGTTGGGGGAGGGTCCCCAGACCAGGACAGGCCTGGGGAGGGCGGCCACCCGCAGATCAGACCGCCCCACTGCACACTGATTAGAGCGATTGCGCGTCATAGCACGATCGCTCCAATCAGTGCTGCAGGGGCTGGGGGCGACATGTTTGAGATCCACCTATGATCTGCTGTAGCTGCTACGGCATCTCATAGCTGGATCTCACAGTCTCGCACTAATTCGGGCATTATTTTTGCCGAAATTAGTGCGAACGATGTGGTTGGCGGTTCAGATTTGAACAGCCAATCACATTGATCGCCTATGGGGGGTGGCGATGCCACCCCCCTTGGGGTCAAGCAAAGGTCCCCTGCTGTAAGAAACAGCAGGGGACATCATTTGAAAACCGTTGCTATGGCCACGGCAATCAAATGAAGTTTAGGCCGTAAAATTACGTCCCTGGTCGCTAAGTCACGTTAAAATAGGACGTAATTTTACTGCCCGCGGTCGTGAAGGGGTTAAGGGTGTAGGTTCCGAAATGGGGTTACTTTTGTGGGTTTCCATTGTTTAGACACATTAGGGGCTCTCCGGATACAGCATGGCAACTGCTAGCCAATTTTCCGCTCCAACGGTTGAATGGTGTTCCTTCCCTTCTGAGCCCTGCTGTGCACCCAAACAGTGTCTTTGAACCACATATGGGATTTTGGTGTACTCAGAAAAAATTGCACAACAAATTGTACAATTTATTATCTCCTTTTACACTTGTGAAAATGCAAAATTTGGTATAAAGCTTTATTTTTTTGGGGGGGGAGGAGTTAAATTTTCAGTTTTTTTCCTTCTAAATTGTTTTAATTTCTGTGACGTACCCAAAGGGTTAATAAACTTCTTGAATGTGGTTTTCTTTATCTGTGGAAGAGAAAGCGCACATAGGGTCTTACCCGGTATGGGATTTCACAGATAGGGTGCCAAAAGCACACTCACCTGATAAAGTTGTGTCAGGCACAACTCCTTATAAGCACATATATTTCAAATCGTGGTCAGCAGCAGCCCTGAAGAAAGCGATGAGACAATATGGTAAAAAAGAGAGATCCGAGTTTAATGTTGCGCTAGAAACCACAAGAATCCAAGGATATATGATGAAATCCTTTTTCTTTATTTCTGCAGGTCAACGCGTTTGAAAGACATATCAGTCTTCTTCATCAGGACAAAAAGCAAAAGGAACAATATCCTTTTGCTTTTTGTCCTGATGAAGAAGACGGATAGGTCTTTGAAACGCGTTGACCTGCAGAAATAAAGAAAAAGGATTTCATCATATATCCTTGGATTCTTTTGGTTTCTAGCGCAGCATTCAACCCAGATCTCTCTTTTTTACCATATTGTTTGAATGTGGTCTTCAGTACTTTGTGGGGTGCAGTTTATAAAATGGCATCACTTTGAGGTATTTTCTATCACATAGGCTTCTAAAAGCCACTGCAAATGTCATGCGGTCTCAAAAAAAAAATTGGTTTTGTAATTTTTGTAGATCAAATTAGAAATTGCAACATTTTCAATTTTTTAGGTCAAATTTTCAATATCTTCATAAATAAACGCAAAAAAAAAAATCAACCAAAACTTTACCACCAACATAAAGTACAACGTGCCACAAGAAAATAGTCTCAGAATCACTGGGATATATTGAAGGATTCCAGAGTTATTTCCTCATAAAATGACACTGGTCAGAATTGAAAAATATTGGCCCGGTCAGGAAGGTCAAAACAGACTCATGGGTGAATGGGTTATATATATATACTAGCTGTACTACCCGGCTTCCCCCGGGTTAATAACTGCTGTTAACAAAATAGAATGTATTAACAAAAATGTATTCTGCACACAAAAACAAATAGATATAAATGTAATTATGTCTGTCTCCCCATCTGTATATATCTCTGTCTCTCTCTTTGTCTGTCTGTCTCTTTCCCTTTCTGTCTCTGACTGTGTCTCTTTCTCCATCTGTCTCAATCTCTTTCCCTGTCTATCTGTCACTTTCCCTGTCTCTCTCTTTCCCTCTCTTTCCCTGTCTGTCTCTTTGTCTGTGTCTGTCTCTTTGTGTCTGTCTCTTACCTTGTCTATGTCTGTTTCTTACCCTGTCTGTGTCTGCCTCTTTTCCTGTCTGTCTCTTTGTGTCTGTCTCTTACCCTGTCTATGTCTGTTTCTTTCCCTGTCTATGTCTGTCTCTTTCCCTGGCTGCATTGTGACACGTCAACATTCCATATAAGGGCGTGGCTGCGCATTCTTCTGAAGTTCTGACTGCACTGTGGCTCCCAACTCCATTCGCTTTAATGGAGGCAGGTTTTTTGGCGAATAACTGTAAAGAGTGGGGTTAAAATTTCCCCTCAAAACATAGCCTATGACGCTCTCGGGGTCCAGAAGTGTGAGTGTGCAAAATTTTGTGGCTGCAGCTGCGACGGTGCAGATGCCAATCCCGGACATACATACACACACACATACAGCTTTATATATTATATATATATTATATATATATATCTAAATATATATATATATCTATATATATATATATATCTATATATATATATATATATATATATATATATATATTGCTGCATCTGTAGAAGTCTGATCTATAAAAATATAAAATTAATCAACCCATATGGTAAACGCCACGAAGTGGAAAAAAAATAATCGCCAATCAATACAGTCCAGTATCAATGTGGCCTGTATTTCTGAACTTTCGGGATTCATTTGCTCTTTGTGCCATACTATCTTGTCGTCCATTATACAGACCATATGATCATCCATTGGCTACATACATCATATGTACCATACTCGCTATCACAACTTGATTTTCCTAGTGATCAAAACAAAAGTAAAAATCCAGTGAGTCACATAACAGTACCAGAGAGGCTGATTTGTCCGATGCGCCCCCTCCTCACTAGCACTACAGGTTCATATCATGTGTAGGCAGTAACTGTATTAACTCCAGTGTCATGGCTTGACAGATTGTGGGAGGATAGCTGCGCTCCCAGGGGTCTGACATCCCATACACAAGATGAATCCCTACAAACATACTGCTGCTATGTAAGAGCGACGAACCCCAGGAACACAAGTCAAAAGAATCTGTCAATTTCTGTCAAGCATTGGCTGATTGTAATCAGAGATTGACAGCACATCTCTGAGAGATCAATACATGATTCAGTCTTCTCAGCATGGATGGTAGACGTGCAATGTGGGAAAGCCAAAAAACAGCCATTTGTCTAATGTCTAAATCAAGAAAGCTGCAGATTTTTACATGGCAGATAATATACTTGTATACCTATATAATCTCTTCACTTGTGTTCCTTCCATCACTACTGCTTAACCCCATAGCGACGGCCTAACGTCTCAAGACGTCGGAAAAACAGGGTACTTATTCTGTTCCGACGTCTTGAGACGTCAGGCCGGAAAAAGCTTGTAGCGCCCCCCAGTGACGAAAAATCTCGGGGGTTTCAGCTACCGGAGGTAGCTGAGACTCCCAAGATTATGAATCGGGGTGTTTTTTGTATAATGTGATGATTACCGTATACCGACGTACACATAAAAAAAAAAAAATGGCAAATAATGCTGATTTCTTTCTCATCTGACATGATCAAACATGTCAGATGATAAAGAAATATAATCCTCTAGTGCCCCCAAGGCCCCCGGTACCGGAGAGTCCCCCCACCACCCCTACCCCCCCTCCGGAGCAGTCAAAATGGCGCCGAAGCACACAGAAAACTGCCGCCGGCGCCGGCTCTGCATTCATTTCCCTCCGATCTGAAATGATCAAACATTTCAGATCGCAGGGAAATGTCCTCCCCCTGACCCCTCCTCCGGTCCACCGGAGCCCTCTGGTTCACCGGAGCCCCCTCCGGTTCTCTAGAGCGCTCCCCCTCCCCCCCCCCTCCGGAGCATGCAAGATTGCGGCGCGCAGCGCACAGCGCGCGGCTGCATTCATCCTGCTCTTTCTGCCGCATGTGACACGTCACATTCGGCAGAAAAGTCGTCCCCAGGTCCCCCGGTCGTCCCCCGGTCAGCCCCGTTACCTGGCTGTTGCTCCGTCCCCGTGATCACTCCGCCTCCTAGAAAGCTGGCGACGCATGCGCAGACAGCGGCTGTCAGCTGGATCCTTGTAAGCAGGGACGCTGACCTTGCTGCTGCGCTGTGGACCGGGGGATAGTGAGTGCAGTAATCTGCAGCCACACTCCTCACATGGAGAGCCTGCTGTTCTAGAATATGGGGGGTACGTTCTGTGAGCGTGCCCCTCATATTCTGGAATGAGGTTACTGCAGGTCACTCTGCCCTAAGTTGGACCGGGGCAGTGTGAGTGCAGTATTCTCAGATTACTGCACCCACACTGCTCATGGAGAGCTTGCTCTTCCAGAAAATGGGGGATACGTTCCCTGAACGTGCCCCCCATATTCTAGAGGGTCCAGAGTCGCCGAGGGACCTCCAAAATGGATTACAGCGACCGAAATTTATTTATTTTCAATAAATTGGTGAAAAAGGAATGTTTCGGGGAGTTTTTTTTTCAAATAATTTTTTTTTTTTGTGTGTTTATTTTTTTCTATTACTGACTGGGTTAGTGATGTCAGGTATCTGTTTAGATGCCGTGACATCACTAACCCCAGGGCTTGATGCCAGGTGACATTACAGCTGGTATCAACCCCGTATATTACCCCGTTTGCCACCGCACCAGGGCGCGGGATGAGCTGGAGCGAAGCGCCAGGATTGGCGCATCTAATGGATGCGCCACTTCTGGGGCGGCTGCGGCCTGCTATTTTTAGGCTGGGAAGAGTCCAATAACCATGGCTCTTCCCACCCTGAGAATACCAGACCCCAGCTGTCCGCTTCACCTTGGCTGGTGATCTAATTTGGGGGGGACCCCACGTTTGTTTTTTTTTTAAAAAAACGCCTGGGGAGCCCTCCAAATTGATCACCAGCCAAGGTGAAGCTGTCAGCTGTGGTTTGCAGGCTACAGCTGTCTGCTTTACCCTAGCTGGCTATCAAAAATAGGCGGGACCCCACGTCGTTTATTTTAATTATTAATTTTTTGGGGGGCTAAATACAAGGCTAGGCACCCTTTAGTGCCACATGAAAGGCACTAAAGGGCACCAGCTTAGAATATGCAGGGGGGTGGGACGTTATATATGTTTGACATCTATCCATTCATCCATTTTAGGCTGTGCGCCCACAATCAGGGTTTGCAGCATTTTGGGCGTAGAGTGTTTTCCCTGCGTCCATAGCGCTGCGTTGTGCAGTAGAAGCACAGTGGAAGGATTTTTAGAAATCCTATGCCCAATGTGCTTCTTTTCTCCGCAGCATACACTGACCTGTGGTGCAGCTTCCCGAGCCTCAGCATGTCAATTTATGCTGCGGAGACAAGAGTGTTCTCTGCAGGTAGCATAGAGCTCCACAGCAGCCTGAACCCAAATCGTGGGCATGGGCAGCTGCGTTCTCCCGTGGACAACACTCACATCTCTGCAGGAAGGCTGACACTGTGTACTAGACGCCGTGTCGCTGGATCATGGCCACATAGCCTAAAAGTGAGAAATTTGTTGCTACAGCAACATTTTTGTGAAGTACCTGTGGATTCAAAATGCTTACTATACTCCTGAATAAAATCCAGTTTCCAAAATGGGGTCACTTGTGGGGGGTTTCTGCTGTATAGGTACCCAAGGGGCCCTGCTAATGTGACATGGTGCCCGCAATTTATTTAAACTTTTCCAGAATTCAAATGGTGCTCCTTCCATTCTAAGCCCTCCCATTTATCCAAACAGAGGTTTTTGGCCACATGTGGAGTATCCTTGTGCTCATAAGACATTGGATAACAACCTGTGGGGTCCACGGTTTGTTGTTGCCTCTTGAAAAAGTAAGAAATATGATGCTAAAGCAACATTTTTGTGAAAAAAATGAAAATTTTCAATATGGCAACCTAAGCTTATCAAATTCTGTGAAGTACTCTTGGATTCAAACTGCTCAATATACACCTAGATAAAAGCCTTGAGGTGTCTTGTTTCCAGAATGGGGTCACTTGTGGGGGACCTCCACTGTTTAGGCACCTTAGGGGCTTTCCAAATGCAACATAGCGTCCGCTAATGATTCCAACCAATTGTGCAGTCAAATGGCGCTCCTTCCCTTCCGAGCCCTGCTGTGCACCCAAACAGTTGATTTTCATCACACATAAGGTATCAGCATACTCAGGAGAAATTGCACAATAAATCTTATGCTGAATTTTTTCCTTTTACACTTGTAAAAAAAAAAGCTACCTGGTTGAATTAACAATTTTGTGGTAAAAATGTATTTTTTTATTTTCACAGCTCAACAATATAAACTTCTGTGAAGCACCTGGGGGTTCAGGGTACTCACCAAACATCTAGATAAATTCCTTCAGTGGTCTATTTTCTAAAATGGGGCCACATGTTGGGGAGCTTCACTGTATAGACACCTCAGGGGTTCTCCTAATGCAACATAGCGTCCGCTATTGATTCCAGCCAATTTTGCAGTCAAATGGCGCTCCTTCCCTTCCGAGCCCTGTCATGCGCCCAAGCAGTTGATTTCCACCACATATAAGGTATCGCTAAACTCAGGAGAAATTGCACAATAAATTTCATGGTGATTTTTTTCCTGTTACCCTTGTGAAAAAAAAAGCTACCTGGTTGAAATAACAATTTTGTGGTAAAATTTTATTTTTTTATTTTCATGGCTCAACGTTATAAAATTCTGTGAAGCACCTGGGGGTTCAGGGTACTCACCAAATATCTAGATAAATTCCTTGAGGGGCCTAGTTTCCAAAATGGGGTCACTTGTGTGGGGTTTCTGCTGTTTAGGTACCTTAGGGGACCTCCAAATGCGACATGGTGCCCGCAATCTTTTTCAGCCAAATTTCCTTTCCAAAATTCAAATATTGTTCCTTCCGTTCCAAGCCCTCCCATTTGTCCAAACAAATGTTTCAGACCACATGTGAGATATCAACGCGCTCATAAAAAAGTGGGTAACAAACATTGAGGTCAAATTTTTGGAATTACCTCTTGAAAAAGTGAGAAAATTGATGCTAAAGCAACATTTTTGAGAAAATTATTAAAATTTTCAATATGACAACGTAACGTTAACAAAATCTGTGAAGTACCTGTGGATCCAAAATGCTCACTATACCCCTAGATAGAAGCCTTGAGGGGTCTAGTTTCTAAAATGGCATCACTTGTGAGGGGTTTCTTCTGTTTAGGTACCTTAGCGGACCTGTAAATGCAACATGGTGCCCGCAATCTATTTCAGCCAAATTTGCTTTCCAAAATTCAAATATTGCTCCTTCTGTTCCGAGCCCTCCCATTTGTCCAAACAGAGGTTTCTGACCACATGTGGGGTATCAGTGCGTTCATAACAAAGTGGGGAACAAGTTTTGTGGTCCATTTTGTTGTGTTATTTCTTCTAAAAGTGAATAAATTTGGGTTAGAGCAACATTTTTAGGTAAAATTTAATTTTTGCTTTTTTTCATTCCACATTGCTTTTGTTCATGTGAAGCACCTGAAGGGTTAATAAACTTCTTGAATGTGGTTTTGAGTACTTTTGGGGGGTGCAGTTTTTAGAATGGTGTCACTTTTGGCTATTTTCTGTCATCTAGGCCTATCGAAGTCACTTCAAATATGATGTGGTCCCTAAAAAAATGGTTTAGTAAATTTTGATGTAAAAATGAGAAATCGCTGATAAACTTTGAACCCCTCTAACTTCCTAACAAAAAAAAATTTTGTTTCCAAAATTGTGCTTATGTAAAGTAGACAAGTGGGAAATGTTATTTATTAACTATTTTGTGTCACAGAAATCTCTGGTTTAACGGTATAAAAATTCAAAAGTTGAAAATTGCTAAATTTTCTAAATTTTTGCCAAAATTCAATTTTTTTCATAAATAAACGAAAAAAATATTGTCCTAAATTTGGTACTAACATGAAGTCCAATATGTGACGAAAAAACAATCTCAAAATCACCAGGATCCGTTGAAGCGTTCCAGAGTTATAACCTCATGAAGTGACACTGGTCAGAAGTGCAAAATTTGGTCTGGTCATTAAGGTGAAAATTAGCTCCGTCACTAAGGGGTTAAGACTATATCATTTCATCTATATATATAATTGCCTTATTCTCTGTCTGTCTGTCTGTCTTGCTCCAAAATTGTGTCCTTACCGTGACATGTCCTTACGGTGACAAACAGCGGATTGGCCGCTGGCCTCGCCATGGCCCGGCCCCCCCGCACGGATTGGCCGCTCGCCTCGGCTCCTCCCCCCGCACGGATTGGCCGCTCGCCTCGGGTCCGCCCCCCCCAGCACGGAATGGCCATGTCCTTACGGTGACAAACAGCGGATTGGCCGCTGGCCTCGCCATGGCCCCGCCCCCCGCATGGATTGGCCGCTCGGCTTCACGGATTCGCCATGGCCCCGCCCCCCGCACGGATTGGTCGCTTGCCTCGGCTCCTCCCCCCGCACGGATTGGCCGCTCGCCTCGCCTCGGCTCCGCCCCCCCCGCACGGATTGGCCGCTCGCCCCGAGGTGAGCGCATCAAGGTCCTGCAGCGGCGGAACGCACACACATAAGAACAGACACACACATCAGATCACACTCACTCTCACACACACCTCACACACACATCAGATCGCATCCACATACTCACAACATCCCGTGATATCGCTTGCTTCTCGGCGGCGATACTGTGCAGTGACCTTCCAGGACCTGCCGGAGGATCACATGGCCAGAAGCATGTGGTATCTCCGGATGTTGTGATTGTGTTAGCGCGTATGAGTGTATGTGATCGGATGTGCGTGAGTGTGTTCTGATGTGTGTGTGTGTGTGTGTGAGTGTATGCGATCGGATGTGTGTGAGTGTGTTCTGATGTGTGAGTGTGTGTGTGTGAGTGTATGCGATCGGATCTGTGAGTGTCGGCAGAGGAGCATGGCGTGCAGCACAGCTGCTGGGACCGCACACCGGTGGGCACAGGGAGAAGTGGGGTGTGTGTGTGTGAGTGTATGCGATCAGATGTGTGCGTGTTTACTGTCTGATCTGTGACTGTGGAGCACGATGGGGGGTGCGCAGAATGGGGGATGGAGCACGATGGGGAATGCGCAGCATGGGGGATGGAGCATGATGGGGAGTGCGCAGCATGGGGGATGGAGCACGATGGGGGGTGCGCAGCATGGGGGATGGAGCACGATGGGGAGTGCGCAGCATGGGTGATGGAGCACGTTTGGGAGTGCGCAGCATGGGGGATAGAGCACGATGGGGAGTGCGCAGCATGGGGGATGGAGCACGTTTGGGAGTGCGCAGCATGGGGGATGGAGCACGATGGGGAATGCGCAGCATGGGTGATGGAGCACAATGGGGAGTGCGCAGCATGGGGGATGGAGCACGATGGGGGGGTGCGCAGCATGGGGGATGGAGCACGATGGGGGGTGCGCAGCATGGGGGATGGAGCACGTTTGGGAGTGCGGAGCTTGGGGGATAGAGCATGATGGGGAGTGCGCAGCATGGGGGATGGAGCACGATGGGGAGTGCGCAGCATGGGGGATGGAGCACGATGGGGAGTGCGCAGCATGGGGGATGGAGCACATTTGGGAGTGCGCAGCATGGGGGATGGAGCACGTTTGGGAATGCGCAGCATGGGGGATGGAGCACGATGGGGAGTACGCAGCATGGGGGATGGAGCACAATGGGGAGTGGGGATGGAGCACGATGGGTGGTGCGCAGCATGGGGGATGGAGCACGATGGGGGGTGCACACCTCCCCCCAAAACACACACACACACACACTGCCACACACGCACTGCACAACACACCACACACACACTGGGCAACACAAACACTGCCCTACACAGACACCCACACACACAGACAACGCCGCACACACACAACACCCAACACACAAACACCGCGGCACACACAAATATACGCACATACCGCACAACACACACATTGCACAAAACATACCTCCCCCCAAAACACACACCCCACACCCACACAAACCGCGCAACACACATACACAACGATACAGACACACAGCGCTCCACAAATAACGACACACAACACAACACACAAACAACACCGCTCTCACCCCCCGCCACACCCAGACAACATCCAGAACATGTACAGCCCCTACACAAACACTTGGTAACTACAGACAACAACATCTATATATATATATATATATATAAAAAAATCATACATTAACTACACAATACGTAAATTCTAGAATACCCGATGCGTAGAATCGGGCCACCTTCTAGTATTATATAAACACACACACACACACACATAAATACATACAGTGATATATGTATATCTATATATATAATTGCCTTATTCTGTCTGTCTGTCTGTCTGTCTTGCTCCAAAATTGTGTCCTTACCGTGACACATGCCCTTACGGTGACACACAGCGGATTGGTTGCTGGGCTCGCCATGGCCCCGCCCCCCGCACGGATTGGTCGCTCGCCTCGGCCTGGCCCCGCCCTCCGCATGATTTGGCCGCTCGCCCCGGCCCTCCGCACGCATCGTCAGACATAACCTTGCGCTGCTGGGATCGTGAAGGAGCCGGTGAACGTTGGTAACCATTATACACATCGGGTAACTAAGGTCCCTTGGTTACCCGATGTGTATCATAGTTACCAGTATACACCGGCTCCGTCACGATCCCAGCAGCGCCAGACATAACCTTGCGATGCTGGCATCGTGACGGAGCCGGTGAACGCTGGTAACCATTATACACATCGGGTAACTAAGGTCCCTTGGTTACCCGATGTGTATCATAGTTACCAGTGTACACCGGCTCCGTCACGATCCCAGCAGCGCCAGACATAACCTTGCGATGCTCTGATCGTGACGGAGCCGGTGAACGCTGGTAAGCATTATACACATCGGGTAACTAAGGTCCCTTAGTTACCCGATGTGTATCATAGTTACCAGCGTACACCGGCTCCCGGTACACATGTGCAGGGAGCCGGCATTATACTCCTCTCCCCCCAGGACTACTCCTCTTATTATAGTCCTCCTATTATACTCCTCTCTGAGTATAATAGGAGAACTATTATAGCATGGGGGATGGAGCACATGGGGGTGCGCAGCATGGGGGATGTAGCACGATGGGGAGTGCGCAGCATGGGGGATGTAGCACAATAGGGAGTGCGCAGCATGGGGGATGGCGCACGATGGGGGGTGCGCAGCATGGGGGATGGAGCACGATGAGGGGTGCGCAGCATGGGGGATGTAGCACGATGGGGGGTGCGCAGCATGGGGGATGTAGCATGATGGGGAGTGCGCAGCATGGGGGATGTAGCACGATGGGGAGTGCGCAGCATGGGGGATGGAGCACGATGGGGGGTGCACAGCATGGGGGATGGAGCACGATGGGGGGTGCGCAGCATGGGGGATAAAGCACGATGGGGGGTGCGCGGCATGGGGGATGGAGCACGATGGGGGGTGCGCGGCATGGGGGATGGAGCACGATGGGGAGTGCGCAGCATGGGGGATGGAGCACGATGGGGAGTGCGCAGCATGGGGGATGGAGCACGATGGGGGGTGCGCAGTATGGGGGATGGAGCACGATGGGGGGTGCGCAGCATGGGGGATGGAGCACGATGGGGGGTGCACAGCATGGAAGATGGAGCACGATGGGGGGTGCGCAGCATGGGGGATGGAGCACGATGGGGGGTGCACAGCATGGAAGATGGAGCAGGATGGGGGGTGCGCAGCATGGGGGATGGAGCATGATGGGGGGTGCGCAGCATGGGGGATGGAGCACGATGGGGAGTGCGCAGCATGGGGGATGGAGCATGATGGGGAGTGCGCAGCATGGGGATAGAGCACGATTGGGGTGCGCAGCATGGGGGATGGAGCACGATGGGGGTGCGCAGCATGGGGGATGGAGCACGATGGGGAGTGCGCAGCATGGGGGATGGAGCACGACTGGGAGTGTGCAGCGTGGGGGATGGAGCACGATGGGGAGTGCGCAGCATGGGGGATGGAGCACGATGGGGAGTGCGCAGCATGGGGGATGGAGCACGATGGGGAGTGCGTAGCATGGGGGATGGAGCACGATGTGGGGTGCGCAGCATGGGGAATGCAGCACAATGGGGGGTGCGCAGCATGGGGGAAGGAGCACGATGTGGGGTGCGCAGCATGGGGTATGGAGCACGATGGGAGGTGCACAATTCCCCCCAAAACACACACACACACACACACACACACCGCCACACACGCACTGCACAACACACCACACACACACTGGGAACCACAAACACCGCCCTACACAGACATCCACACACACAGACAACGCCGCACACACACAACACCCAACACACAAACACCGCGGCACACACAAATATACGCACATGCCGCACAACACACACATTGCACAAAACATACCTCCCACCAAAACACACACACACACACACCCCACACCCACACAAACCGTGCAACACACACACACAACGCTACTGACACACAGCGCTCCACAAACAACGCAACACACAACGCAACACACAAACAACACCGCTCTCACCCCCCGCAACACCCAGAACATGTACAGCGCCCTACACAAACACTTGGTAACTACACACAACAACATCTATATATATATATATATATATATATATATATATATCTATATATATATATATATATATATATATATATATACTAGAAGGTGGCCCGATTCTACGCATCGGGTATTCTAGAATTTACGTATTGTGTAGTTCATGTATGATTTTTGTTATATATATATATAGATGTTGTTGTGTGTAGTTACCAAGTGTTTGTGTAGGGCGCTGTACATGTTCTGAGTGTCGCGGGGGGTGAGAGCGGTGTTGTATGTGTGTTGCGTGTGTTGCGTTGTTTGTGGAGCGCTGTGTGTCTGTAGCGTTGTGTGTGTGTGTGTGTGTTGTGCGGTTTGTGTGGGTGTGGTGTGTTTTGGGGGGAGGTATGTTTTGAGCAATGTGTGTGTTGTGCAGTATGTGCGTATATTTGTGTGTGCAGCGTTGTCTGTGTGGGTGTCTGTGTAGGGCGTTGTTTGTGATTCCTAGTGTGTGTGTGTTGTGCAGTGCGCGTGTGTGTGTGTGTTGGGGGGAGGTGTGCACCTCCCATCGTGCTCCACCCGCCATGCTGCGCACTTGCAAACGTGCTCCATCCGCCATGCTGCGCACTCCTAAACGTGCTCCATCCGCCATGCTGCGCACTCCCAAACGTGGTCCATCCGCCATGCTGCGCACTTCTAAACGTGCTCCATCCGCCATGCTGCGCACTTCTAAACGTGCTCCATCCGCCATGCTGCGCACTCCCGATCGTGCTCCATCTGCCATGCTGCGCACTCCCAAACGTGCTCCATCCGCCATGCTGCGCACTCCCAAACGTGCTCCATCCGCCATGCTGCGCATTCTCAAACGTGCTCCATCCGCCATGCTGCGCACTCCCAAACGTGCTCCAGTGCGCAGTATGGCGGATGGAGCACGTTTGGGAGTGCGCAGCATGGCGGATGGAGCACGTTTGGGAGTGCGCAGCATGGCGGATGGACCACGTTTGGGAGTGCGCAGCATGGCGGATGGACCACGTTTGGGAGTGCGCAGCATGGGGGATGCAGCACGATGGGGAGTGCGCAGTATGGCGGATGGAGCACGTTTGCTCAGCCTCTCTCCTTCCAGCCTCCCTCAGCATCAGCCTCCCCTCCTCAGCCTTCCTGAGGATCAGCCTCTCTCGTCCCAGCCTCCTTCCTCCCAGCCTTCCCATCCCAGCCTCCTTCAGCATCAGCATTCCCCTCTTCCCCATGATCAGCCTCTCTGTTCCCAGCCTCCTCCAGCACGGCCTGGTGCTCTGCCGACACTCACACACCCGATCGCATCCACTCACACACACACCCGATCGCATCCACTCACACACACACCCGATCGCATCCACTCACACACACACCCGATCGCATCCACTCACACACACACCCGATCGCATCCACTCACACACACACCCGATCGCATCCACTCACACACACACCCGATCGCATCCACTCACACACACACCCGATCGCATCCACTCACACACACACCCGATCGCATCCACTCACACACACACCCGATCGCATCCACTCACACACACACCCGATCGCATCAACTCACACACACACCCGATCGCATCCACTCACACACACACCCGATCGCATCCACTCACACACACCCGATCGCATACACTCACACACACCCGATCGCATACACTCACACACACCCGATCGCATCCACTCACACACACAGACACTGACGATATCGCACTTACGCGCTCATACTCACAACATCCGGGGATATCACATGCTTCTGGCCATGTGATCCTCCGTCAGGTCCTGGAAGATCACAACAGCACATTTTCGCCGCCGAGAAGCAAGCGATATCCCAGGATGTTGTGAGTATGTGGATGCGATGTGAGGTGTGTGTGAGGTGTGTGTGAGGTGTGTGTAAGAGTGAGTGTGAGTGTGATCTGATGTGTGTGTATGTTTGTGTGTGTGCGTGTGGATCTTCTGGCGCAGCAGGACCTTGATGGGCTTGATACCAACGTATCCACACCACTCCCACCACTGCCGTGCGAGCGGGGGCCGGGGGGGGGAGGGGGGGGGGGAGGGAGTACAGTACTCACCTCCGTGACAGCGCTTGTAACCATGCGAGCATGGTTAGCAACGTATCCACACCAGTCCTGTGCGAGCGGGGGCGGGGGCGGGGGCGGGGGGGGGAGGGGGGGGGGGTGGGCAGGGAGTACCGTACTCACCTCCGTGACAGCCGTGTCAGTTCGAGAAATGCGCGGGAGGAGGGAGGGGGTGGGGCCAGAGCTAACGTGCATTGCGTGAGGGGGGCGGGGCGTGGCGTGGCCGAATTGCCAATGCCTGCAGGGTGCCGGGGCGAGAGGCCAATCTGTGGGGGGGGCGGAGCCTGGGCGAGCGGCTGGCCAATCCGTGTGGGGGCGCAGCCTGGGCGAGCGGCCAATCCGTGTGGGGGGGCGGGGCCATGGCGAGCCCAGCGGCCAATCAGCTTTGTGTCACCGTAAGGACACAATTTCGGAGCATGACAGACAGACAGACAGACAGACAGACAGACAGACAGACAGAATAAGGCAATTATATATATAGATAACAAAAATCATACATTAACTACACAATACGTAAATTCTAGAATACCCGATGCGTAGAATCGGGCCACCTTCTAGTATTATATATATATATATATATATATATATATATATATATATATACATACACACACACACACACAATATTAATATACGGTGCCTTGCGAAAGTATTCAGGCCCCTTGAATTTTTCAACCTTTTCCCACATTTTAACCTTTTTAAAAAAATAAATAATTGAAAATCGGGGCGTGCAATATTATTTGTCCCCTTTACTTTCAGTGTTTCAGTGCAGCAAACTCACTCCAGAATTTCATTGAGGATCTCTGAATGATCCAATGTTGTCCTAAATGACTGATGATGATAAATATAAGCCCCCTGTGTGTAATGAAGTCTCCGTATAAATGCACCTGCTCTGTGATAGTCTCAGTGTTCTGTTTAAGCACAGAAAGCATCATGAAGATCAAGGAACACAACAGGCAGGTCCATGATACTGTTGTGGAGAAGTTTAAAGCTGGATTTGGTTGAATTTTTTTTCCAAAACTTTAAACATCCCAAGAAGCACTGTGCAAGCGATCATATTGAAATGGAAGGAGTATCATACCACTGCAAAACCGACCGTCCCTCAAAAAGTTCATGTCAAACAAGGAGAAGACTGATCAGAAATGCAGCCAAGTGGCACATGATCACTCTGGATGACCTGCAGAGATCTACAGCTGAGGTGAGAGAGTCTGTCCATAGGACAACAATCAGTCGTACACTGCACAAATCTGGCCTTTATGGAAGAGTGGCAAGGAGAAAGCCATTTCTCAAAGATATCCATAAAAAGTGTTGTTTAAAGTTTGCCACAAGCCACCTGGGAGACACACCAAACATGTGGAAGAAGGTGCTCTGGTCAGAGGAAACCAAAATTGAACTTTTTGGGCACAATGCCAAACGATATGTTTGGCGTAAAAGTAACAGCTCATAACCCTGAACACACCATCCCCACTGTCAAACATGGTGGTGGAAGCATCATGGCTTGGGCCTGCTTTGCTTCAGCACGAACAGGGAAGATGGTTAAAATTGATGGGAAGATGGATGGAGCCAAATACAGGACCATTCTTGAAGAAAACCTGTTGGAGTCTGCAAAAGACTGGGACGGAGATTTGTCTTAAAACAAGACAATGATCCCAAACATAAAGCAAAATCTACAATGGAATGGTTCACAAATAAACGTATCCAGGTGTTAGAATGGCCACGTCAAAGTCCAGACCTGAATCCTATCAAGAATCTGTGGAAAGAGCAGAAAACCGCTGTTCACAAACGGAAGAATGGGCAAGAATTTCAGTGTCTGGATGTGCAAAACTGATAGAGACATACCCCAAGCGACTTGCAGCTATAATCGCAGCAAAAGGTGGCGCTACAAAGTATTAACTTAAAGGGGCCAAATAATATTGCACGCCCCAATTTTCAGTTTTTTATTTTTTACAAAAATTTAAAATAAGCAATAAATATCGTTTACCTTCACAATTATGTCCCACTTATTGTTGATTCTTTACCATAAAATTTAAAATTTGTATCTTTATGTTTGAAGCCTGAAATGTGGGAAAAGGTTGAAAAATTCAAGGGGGCCGAATACTTTCGCAAGGCACTGTACATAATTCATATATGAGAATAAAAAAGTAGAAGCAGCACCAAGGTAAAGTATGTACAAATCCTCCCTGGCAAACACCAGATTATTCAGATAAAAAATAATAGATGGAGGCAGCACACCAAGCAGTATGGCAAAAAAAACAAACAGTAGTTTATTAGCCCATAATAGTAGTGGCAACGTTTTGGTTCTAAAGTGTCAATCTTTCTTAATTCATATACGCATAATGATCCCATAGTCCTCCACATAATATAATGCACCTCCATAGTCCCCCATATAGTAGAATGCACTCCTCAAAGTTCTCCATATAATATACTGCACACCTCATAGTCCTCCATACAGAATAATACATAGCACATAGTGCTCCATATAGTATAATGTACCCCCAGTAGTCCTCCATGTAGTATAATGCACCCTCCATAATCCTCCATATAATACAATTCACCCTTCAAAGTCCTCCATATAGTATAATGCACCCTCCATAGTCCTCCATATACTTTAATGCAGCCTCCATATATAATTCACCCCATAGTCCTCTATATAGTATAATGCACCCCGACAGTACCTCTATATAGTATAATGCACAGCCCATACTCCTCAATATGGTATAATGCACTGCTTAGTCCTCCATTTAGTATAATGCACCCCAGAGTCCTCCATATAATATAGTGCGCCCTCAATAGTCAACAAACAAAGGGTGCAAAAAATAAGCCCTCACACAGCTCCAGATCCCAAAAAAATGAGAACGTTATGGGTCACGGAAAATGGTGACAGAAGCAATTTTTTTTTTCTTACAAACTTCCGAATTGTTTTACACCACTTAAATAAAAAACAAAAAACTATACATATTTGACATCTTCGTACTCATACTGGTCAGGAGAATCATATTGCCAGGTCAGTTTTACCACATAGTGAACAAAGGAAATAAAACCCCCTAAAAAACTATTGTGTAATTGCACTTTTATTTGCAATTTCAACACACTTGGAATTTTTTCCATTTTCCAGTGCACTATATGGTAAAATGAAAGGAGTCATTCAAAAGTACAACTCGTCCTGCAAAAAAAAGAAGCCCTCCCACGGCTATACTGATGGAAAAATAAAAACGTTATGCCTCTTAGAAAAAAGGGAGGAAAAATCAAAAAGAAGGAAAAGAGTGCTTGTGTTTTTTTCTTTAAATAGATCTTTACACTTCGTTACATGTCTTGAAAATTAGATGGGGTCAAGGTGCTAAGACCACCTTAATCTACTCTATAGAGTGCCACTCAGCAGGTAGAAATGCTGAGCTCCTACAAAGCAGTGACTTTCAACTGAACCCATACACCTCTCTGTGTGCACTCGAATGCCACATCCTTCTGATTACATCTTTGATACAAAAATAGTTGCTTATCTGAACCAGGATCTTCATCTCGTCAGTCACTTAAGGCCACGTCTCACTAAGCGACATCGCTAGCGACATCGCTGCTTAGTCACAGTTTTTGTGACGCAACAGCGATCTTGCTAGCGATGTCACTGTGTGTGACATCCAGCAACGACCTGGCCCCTGCTGTGAGGTCGCCGGTCGTTGCTGAATGTCCTGGACCATTTTTTGGTCGTTGCTCTCCCGCTGTGAAGCACATATCACTGTGTTTGACAGCGGGAGCCAACGATCTGAATGTGCAGGGAGCCGGCTTCTGGCAGCTGTGGTAAGCTGGTAACCAAGGTACATATCGTGCTTCCAAGCAAGGCGCTTTGCTTAGTAACCCAATGTGTACCATGGTTACGTGTGCAGGGAGCCGACTTCTGGCAGCTCCGGACGCTGGTAACCAAGGTACATATCGGGTATCCAAGCAAAGCGCTTTGCTTAGTAACCCGATGTGTACCATGGTTACGAAGCACAGCGTCGTTACACAGGTTGCTGGTGGCTGATCTCTGATCGCTGTGGAGATCTGCCTGATTGACAGTTCACCAGTGACCATGTAGCGACGCACCATCGATCCCTGCCAGGTCAGATCGCTGGTGGGATCGCTGGTTATGTCGCTTAGTGTGACAGTACCCTAAGTCAGAGCCAGTACATTCTGGCTAATTACCCTGTACAATACATAACCAACATCAATGGTGTATTAGCAAAACCTACGCAGACACAGATCCACATATCTTACCTGGCGAGTATAGCTGTAAGTATACAGGAAAGCCAGCCTGTACAGGCTTTTATAGTGCTGCGGAAACCGGCTTAGACATAACTTGAATGAACTGATGCATTGCTGAATTAAGACCTTGCGCTGTTCTTCAGCACCCTCAGGTAGACACTGGGGGTACTCTGACATGTCTCCAGTTGATTCTGGTTTCTTTTTAGGGTCTCCTAATGACAGAGGGGGTGGTAAAGATCGTATAGGTGTACTGCAGGTGGGAGAAGTTTGTACTTCAGGAGGAATTTTCATCTCCACTGAGTTGGGGGTGTCTAGATGTTCCACATGTTCTTCTGTCCTTCCTGCAATTTTGGAGTGTACAAAATATATGTAATTCCAATATAACCTGACAATATTTATAATATTATCATATACAGAATATAAATAATACAAAAAAATACCTTTTTGGTTTATGACAGAACCAACATATAATGAACATATATTGGTCTCCAGTAAATGTAGATACGGCATTATACATAAAAAAAGTCTACCAAGAGTGAGTTGGACAAAGTAGCCAATAACTTGATGCATGCAAATAGTCCTGGATAGTAGTCCAGCCACCTGCTCCACAAAGATTACCTTTGTCATCTGCTGCTAGCTGTACATCTCTGTAATGGGATGTATTGTGAGGATAACTGGGTTTCTTTTCCAAGTAAAGTCCCTTGGAGCTGTCCTGCGAGCTGGCTGGCTCAGTGAATGTGTCCTGTGTCGAGCTACAGTCGGAAAGGACTACTGCCATACTGTCCTGGCTGCGATCTAAGGGATGGAAGACATGCCATCAGTAAAGTCGCCAGCTCCCAGACACCCCTCCACCAGCAAGCATTAACAATAAGCAGCAAGAGCAAAGGACAAGGGACAGGAAAGGACACTCCAACAAACATCCTTTCTACATCACCGGTTATCCTCCAATAGTACAACATTAAGCATTTCCACTTACATTAGGTACAGAGATCTATTAGATCCAATATTATAAGACCTGGATAGACATGGGACATAGATTGTTAGATGAAAGGACAGAATATTTAATACTGTGCTCCATGACAAAAGGCAAAACTGTATTAGAATAGAAAAGTATTACAGATTCAGGACAGATCTCCTCCTTTGTGAAAAGCCGCCTGCTAATTAGTGCAGCCTTCCTGCCCTCAAAATGGCGGTCATGGAGGGACATGTGACCGGACCTGTCCACCAGCCTCCTCCAATTGAAAAGTAGCTTTCCCACATGCAGAGTTTGTTGTTTGGAGGAGGCTGGTCACATGCTCCTCTATCTACTACCATACTGAGAACAGAAGGGCTGCGCAGTCTGTGAAGAAGACTGCACTGAAGAGGGTGGCACTTCATAAAGGAGGAGTATTTGCAATATATTACAGTGCCCCTGCCTGACACAAGGTGTAGGGCTAGCTTAAAGGGGATGTCTCATGAAGACACATCTCTTTACAAATTAACATTATTTAAAGGGGCTCTCCCATCTGGAACAATTTGGGCATATCAACAGAATATGTGATAAATGTTTGACAGATGTGGGTCCTATATCTATCAAAGGAGAAGTGTTTGAGCGTGCACAGCTCTCTTTTCATTTCTACACAAGATCGAGGCATATCTCACCAATCGGAGCTTCATCTATCAGACATCTATGGTACAACCTGTCGATATGCCACAAATGTCCCATATGGGTCAAACCCTTTAAGTGGCATTCCCACCTTGAGATCACTTCTTTAAAGGCAGGAGCACCAAGTGGATCACAAGAAGCAGTTCTCGCAGACCTAGCCCTAGTATTAGATGGTCAGAAATGTATTTAAATGGTGGTATGTAATACTACATTGTTCCTGGTGAGAATGATGTGGGGGAAATGTAGAGTTGGCAGCACATTCCCTGATCAGAGAGCGGACTGGAGGTGATCAATTACCCACTGGTGTGCTTTCCACTAAAAAGGAGCTGTTTTATGAGACAACACATTTAACATTGCTTAGCATTACAGCATTTCAGACTAAGGGGTACTTCTCACATAGCGAGATCGCTAGCGAAATCGCTGCTGAGTCATGGTTTTTGTGACGCAGCAGTGACCTCATTAGCGATCTCGCTGTGTGTGACACTGAGCAGCGATCTGGCCCCTGCTGTGAAATCGCTGCTCGTTACACACAGCTCTGATTCATTTTTTGGACGTTGCTCTCCCGCTGTGAAGCACACATCGCTGTGTTTGACAGCGAGAGAGCAACGATCTGAATGTGCAGGGAGCAGGGAGACGACTTCTGGCAGCCTGCGGTAAGCTGTAACCAAGGTAAATATCAAGTAACCAAGCAAAGTGCTTTGCTTGGTTACCAGATATTTACCTTGGTTACTAGCGTCTGCGGCTCTCAGGCTGCCAGTGCTGGTTCCCTGCTCACGTAGCCAGAGTACATATCGGGTAAATAAGCAAAGCGGTTTGCTTATTAACCCGATGTGTACCCTGGCTAGGAGTGGAGGGAGCCAGCGCTAAGCAGTGTGCGCTGGTAACCAGGGTAAATATCAGGTAACCAAGCTCTTGGTTACCCGATATTTACCTTAGTTACCAATCGCAGCATCGCTTCCACGCGTCGCTGGTCACTGGTGAGATCTGCCTGATTGACAGCTCACCAGCGACCATGTTGCGACGCACCAGCGATCCTGACCAGGTCAGATCGCTGGTGGGATTGCTGGAGCATCGCTAAAGTGTGACGGTACCCTTAGGGTTGAATTCACACAAGCTTATCAGCAAGTAATGTCTGTGATAGTGGAACTAGAGTGTAAACTATACAGGAAGACATTAATGAGCAGAATACCTACTCCATACCACACTGCAGAATATACAGGCACTTTGTAGAAGAAGTATTTGAGAACACATTTTCACATCATATGCCTGTACTTGTATAGTCTAGGCTAAAAGTATTGAAATTGACACTAATTTTGTTTTTCATAAATTACAATTATAAGCATTTCCTACGTTTTACACTTTATTGTGAAATATATAAAGATTATGCAAAGATGCAATATTTATAGTGTTGACCCTTATTTTTCATGATCTCTGCAACATCCATGCTGTATATCCACTTCTGGGCCAAATCTTAACTGATGGCAGCCCATTTCTTAGGCCTGTTTCACACATCCGGCATTTCGCCGCATCCGGCACACTCCAGTACAGTGTGATACAGTACAATGGCATTGCGGCAACCTCCGCAGCATGTGACCGGAGCATGTGACCGGAGCTTGTGACCGGAGCTTGCCGCAACACCATTGGTATTACACTGTACTGGAGTGTGCCGGATCCGGCGAAAAGCCGGATGTGTGAAACGGGCCTTACCTAATCAGTGCTTGGAGTCGATTTCTGTGTTTTGATTTGTTCACCCACTCTTGGAGGATTCACCAGAAGTTCTCAATGAGATTGAGATATGGTGACTTTCCTGTCAATGGACCTAAAATGTAAGTGTTTTGTTCACCAACCAATTTCATTATCACTTTTGCCTTTTGACATAATGCTCCATTATGCTGGAAAAAGCATTGTTCATCGCCAAATTGCCCAAATTTGCAGAAGTCTTGAAAAATAAGGGTCAACACAGTAAATATTGAGTCTTTGCATACACTTGGATTGGTCCATAAAAGATTAAAAGACTTGAAATATTTATAATTGTACTACAAGTAACCATAGAAACATTTGAATAAAAAAATCTAATAATACTGAAAAAGCAAACTTTGTGAAAACAAAAATGTGTATCTGTTTCAAAACTTTTGGCCACAGCTGTACATTAGGAAATTTGTGGTTACAGGTAACTGATAGGAAGCTTCACCCAGGTAAATACTTATATGTTCGAAGTAGCTGTCACTTCCTTTCCTCAGAAGACTCATAGTTTAGGTGGAAAATGTATCAATTAGGTATAAATTCTTATTAAATACAACTACATTTTGTGTTGAAGGGCACACTGATTCATCCGGTGGAACCCATGGGCAGCATGGATCAGAGCCTGGCTGTACAATTACAGCAGACATTTCAGAGAACATAATTCGAAAAGCTGGCCTGGACGCCCCAATGTCTTTTCAAGGTACTGCTCCAGGTTATAGACAGGTCTGTCGCTATGGAAGTAACCTGTCAATCGTCAGGAGTGGGAAAAAAAACTGTCCAGTGCGGAGCTGGAATAGTTTCTGAGAAAAATGAACATGACTGTAACAGGCCAGGCTGATTCATACTGCCCATAGTTTGGGTAGCATGAATCAGCTGACCCATTCCCTTTAACTGTGATCCCTCTTTCAGAGATGTACAGATTGGAAAGAATCAGGCATACTGAAAAACCACCGATAGGTAAAGTAAAGAAGATTGATTATCTCTGGAGTATGTACCTACATTTGGCAGAAAATGGACAGTCAGTTCGTAAAGTTGATGTGTTGAAATGAGAAAAGATGACATGGGTAAGGATCTGACAGTGGCCAAAATATGAGGCAAGATGGCTGGATTGATGAGACTCCAAAAAGGCAAGTTGTGTGGGGTGCTCCTGGTGGAAGTGGTCAACATACGGAAGAGCAATGATAAAGGCAACTAGGTCATGGGCGCCAAAAGCTTGTTGATGAGCATGGGGAGTGATGGCCAGCCTTTCTGGAGTCACAGAACACGTGTAGCTCAATCTGCTGGACAAGATGATGCTGACTATGACAGAATGACAGAATGTGGTCAGAACATACAGTGAATAGCAGCGTACTACATATCGGAATGCCGTGCTGACCCCTGTTCACCACGGAAAGTGCCTACAATGGTAGTTTGAGAATCAGACATGAACCATGTAGTAACAGAAGAGGTCCAGTTTGATGAATCACATTTCATTTACACTATCTGAATAGCGTCATTGCATATTTGGGGATAATGTGAAAATGTACGGAGGCAAGCCAGAAATGGCAGTGTGGTGGTCTGGGCAATTTGGGAAATCTTGGGTTTTAGCATTCATGAGAGTTTGACATATATCATCTACCATTCCCAAAAGGAAACGGCCATTCAAAACAATAACTTTTCAGAAATAATTTAAGGAACATTTATTAAGTAGTTCAATGTCTTGACTTTGCCTCCAAATATCCCAGATCTCAAGTTACAAGACTAGATGCGTCAGAGCTTCTTTGCCTTTTTTGGGGAAGTTGGGGGCAGGAAATTTGTCAGTAGGATTAAACTTCCTAAACCGTCTATATTGGCATGTAGGTCAGAAGCTGAATAAAAGGATACCTTGACACCTGCAATCTGATGTCTCGTTCCAGAGAGCCACAGTATTTTTTTTATATGTGAATGAGCTGTTCCAGGCTATGGGCCGGACACTAATCTGTAGGAGAATCTGTCTAGAGAGTTTATGTTAAATAGAAGGGGACGTTACCAGTGTGATGTCCGCTCTCTGATCCCACTGCAGAGCTGTCTGTAATTATAACTGATACTTCTGCAGGTTCCTCTCAAGGGCACTTTACACACAGAGATAAAACTGCGGCAGATCTGTGGTTGCAGTGAAATTGTGGACAATCAGTGCCAGGTTTGTGGCTGTGTACAAATGGAACAATATGCCAATGATTTCACTGCAACTACGGATCTGCCAAAGATTTATCTCTGTGTGTAAAGTGGTCTTTAGTGTTAGTTTCGATCTCACAGGCAGCCAGTGCTGCAATATTGTTGTAATACAGCAGAGCTGCGAGAGCTGCAGCAAATGTATTTATAAAGAGACAAAGTTCAGTTCTCCTGTTCTGTCTTAGGGCTCATCCAGACGACAGTTCTGTTTGTCCTGATCAGTTCCTTTTTTTGCGGACTAACTGATAAGACCATGTTTTCAATGTGTTGTGTAGGATCGGATGGCACATGGAAGTGCTTCCGTGTGCCATCCATGTCCGTTCCGTTATTATGTAACATGTCCTATTCTGTTCTGCAAAATGTGAACTGTGACACAATACAAGTAAATGGGGCTGCAAAATACAAGGAAGACATACGGAAGCACTTGTGTGTGGCTTCCAACTATGGGTGCCCCTGCCAGCCCCGCAGCGGCTCACAGCAGTGTGAGCAGTTGCAGGGATGACAAACGCTGCCGTCATGAAGTTAACTAAGCTCATTACCTGCGGTGATTATCTCCGCTGAACTCGTGATGTCAGCGCTCGTCACTGACTTCCATGCCCGCCGCATTCTCACTTTAGTTAGTCTCGCAGGTGGCCCAAGGCTCTGACTAGTGGTGACGTCACTGGCTTCCGTGATACTTTGTGTGAGAACATGGCGGCCATGGAACTCAGTGACAAGCGCTGACGTCATGAGTTCAGCGAAGATCATCCCGGCAGGTAATGAACTTGCGTGGGGTGCCCTCTGTTTTGGATTACCAGCCAAGGTAAAGCTGCCATCTGTGGTCTGCAGGCTGCCGCGGCAAAAAAAACAAGGCTAAACACCCTTTAGTGCCACATGAAAGGCACTAAAGGGTGCAAGATTACAAAATGCAGGGGAGTGGGACATTATATATGTCTTTTTTAATTTATCTATCTAGCTTTCTTTCTATCTATCCCTGGATCTATCCAGCTAGCTATCTATCTACTATCTATCTATCTATCTATCCAGCTGACTGTACGTAAACCTCCTTCTGTTTTTTTTTTTTGTTTTTTTTTTCGATTCGCAAAAAAACAAAAACAAACGAAAGGTACAAGGATGTAAAATGGACCGTATACAGAACGGATGCGGTTGTCACACGGATGCATATGAGGAAAAACAGGACCTTTTTTACGGACCACAAAAACGGGACGGTCATGTGAATTTACCCTTCATCACATGATTCACACTGGTAATGTCCCTTTAATTAAAAATAAGCTCTGAAGACAGATAGTCAGCAGATCAGAGTCCTACCCATAGCCTGGAACAGCTCATTTACATATAAGAAAAACATGGGATTTCTCCAGAATAAGACATCGGATCCCAGATATCAAGATATCATTTTATTGAGCTTCTTATGATCTACATGCCCATATAGACGACTTAGGAGAGCTGATCTTACTGACAGATTCCCTTTAATATTATGGCTAATAAGTGTACATAAACTGAATAATATAGAGCTAGGTGCATTACAAATGTAAACCAACTGTGAAATGCAAAACTTTTATATCTAGCTATAAATGGTAAGGCAACACTATACACAAAATAGCTACATAAACATGATCCTAATTACACACACATCTATAGTACAACACTATTAAATATATCTTAGATCACGCTGTACAAAAAAGTTGAGCTTGAAAGCAGCAAGTAACGGTAGGGAGGTAGAGAATGAAGGTGAAGGAACAGCTCTGGATCCCTTTGGGATCCCTACATTGTAATACACTCAGGCATAGTGAGGTAACAGAGGCCAAGTTTGCAGGTGACAATTTCGTTCATACAGAATTGTATTGCCCAGCTCAGTAACATTTCGCACAGTGATAGTACTTTTCCATGTCCTAAATTGGCCAACTGGCAATTCCCACCAGTAGAAGGCCAGTGTTCAGCAACAGGGGACAAAAATCCATCCATACGTATAGCTTGAAATTTGAATTAAAAAAATGTTTGGGAGATTTGGATGTCTGGAATTCAATTATTGGAGGAGACCATCAGATCACCGTGTATAATGATGGATCAGGAAATGAATGCATCTCGTTTGGAAATCTTTCATGGGCAGTGTAAGATTGGTTGGAAACATTTAGGATTTGATATTTTGCAGAAGAGCATTAATTTTACTGGGCCAAGCAAGAGGACAATCCAATCCGTCAGCATGCATCTCTCCCCCCAACAGCCAAAAGGAAAAGGGGCATTCAGGACAGTAAGAGCCGCCTCCAAACGGGACAGAATCCACCTTAGGAAACATAAAATATAAAATATGTAAAAATCTACCACACAAAAATATCATTGGATTAGCCAAAATAAATCTGAACATCTGACCTACCACATTAAAGGCAATGTGTAATCCAAAATGACCTATTTTTATCAATCAATTCTTTAAGTTAAATGTGTTTGATTTAAAAAATAAATAACTAAATAAAAATTAAAAAAATAAAATAAAAATAATAAATATAATTTTATATATATATATATATATATATATACGGTATATATATGTTTAAAATTGACATGTCACTATCAATCCCTCTGTCAATATTACATAATATATATTATATATATATATATATATATATATATATATATATATATAATATATATATATATATCCTGTTCACCCTAAAGTAAAACCTGCACTGACCTGAAAATAAGGCCTAACAAATTTTCAGGATCTTCTTTAGGATGCTTGAAATAAAAGCCCTACTCCAAAAATAAACCCTAGTTCCAGTTCTCAAAAAAAGTCAATTCAAAATGTGTCCAGGCAGCTATGCATGTAAAAAAAATCAAATAAATTAGCAATAGAATGCAGAAAGACTCACAGACCTATTAATTAGGAAAGCAGAGACCCCCAGAAAAATAGGCACTCGAAGGACCCCACAAGATATATAATAATAAGGGTTGGCAAGTGCAAGCACTTGCACACAAACTGGCAGTCCCGCTAGTATCACTGCACTTCTGAGCCCATTATATTAGAGCAGTGTTCCCCAACTCCAGTGCTCAACAGCCACCAATAGTGCGTGTATTCAGGATTTCCTTAGTGTTACAAAGCTGATGGAATTATCACCTGGACAATACTAAGGAAATACTGAAAACATGATCTGTTGATGGCTCTTGAGGACTGGAGTTGGGAAACACTGTATTTGAAGGTTGTGGCTGCAGTGGAATGCGGAAAAGAGCAGCTGGAACGCCAAAGGACATGACGGCAGATAATGTGCCTGTGACATATTTGACACCAGGACTAGCCTATGTAAGGCACTTTCACATTTTAGTTTTTTTCCATCAGTCACAGTCTGTTTTGAGAGAGAGAGATTTTAACCAGAAGGGAATTTACACATGTCAGAATGCTCGGTTGCTTAAAGACGGATCCGTCACCGGAATCTGTCATTTGACGGATTGCTGCGCCCATAGGCTTCCATTATAACACACGACGGACGCCGACGGATCCATTGCTATCAGTTTTTTCAACACACACAAAAAAACGTTACATTCTGCGTTCCTTCCTCCCAACGGTCAGTCATTCCACGACTAATCCGTCGTGCAACAGATGCAACGCAAGACCATCAGTCGCAATCTGTCGTTAATACAAGTCTATTGGAAAAACTGAATCCTGCAAATTATTTTGCAGGATTCAGCTTTTTCTAAAAGCGACGGATTGTGACTGATGGAAAAAGACTGAAGTGTTGAAGCAGACTAAGAGAGCGCAGCATTTGCCAAACTGAATTGTTTTGGACTTTGTAGGGTCTTTTGAGTGGTCGGGTCAGCTTTTTGAGTGAAAGATTTTCCATATACTATGGTACAGAAAAAAAAACATATTGTGCTTGTATTGCAACCCCCACACAACATACTGTAAGTGCAAAAAGAAAGAGCTAGTCCATTAAGTATAAGGAAGTAATTGTGCAGGACTCGGGCTCTCTGAGCAAAAATCTTACTCTTTTCTGCAGAGGGAAGATTTTGGATATCTTAATGGTCTGAAAAGGGCAAGAAAATTACAATAACCTCAGTCAATAGGTTACAAGGGAAATGCTAAGGTCAGCGTCCATTACTTCCTAAGTTAGAAGACATGATCTGTGAATGGGTTGCGGACAGGAGAGCAAAGGCTTTGGTTTGGCTTTGGTCATGAATATAGTTGAATAAATGTTACTTTTTTTCATGAAGAATTGTAGACACATCTCTTGGGAGTAAAAATTAAATAAGACTGTCTTGTTTTGGGGGACACACGTTGTGTGTCATAATGCAAACACACACGCACACAATATGTCTCAAAAATGATATCTTTTCATGGGACAACACTGAAGAAATGACGCTGTGATACAATGTAAAATAGTAAAAGTACAGTTTGTATAACAGTGTAAATTTGGTGTTCCCGCTAAATAACTCAACAAACCGTCATTAATGTAAACACCGCTGGCAACAAAAGTGAATAAACCCCCTAAGCGAAAATGGCCAAATTGTTCCCAATTAGCCATTTTCCCTTACCGGTGTCATGTAACTCATTTTCTCATTCTCTGAGGATCTGAAAAAAATAATTTTTGCTCTATATAAACATGGTCTAGGCTATAAGACGACTGCCAACACCCTGAAACTAAGCTGCAGCACGGTGGCCAAGACCAAGTAGTGGTTTAACAAGACAGGTTACACTCAGAACAGGCCTCACTATGGTTGACCAAAGAAATTGAGTGCACGTGCTTAGTGTCATATCCAGGGTTTGTCTTTTCAAAATAAACATATAGGTGCTGCCAGCATTACTGTTAAAAGTTAAAGATGTCAGGTGTCAGCCTGTCAGAGCTCAGAACATACACCGCACACTGCATCAAATTGGTGGATATGGTTGTCGATACAGAAGGAAGCCTCTTCTAAAGATGATGCACAAGAAAGCCGGCAAACAGTTTGCTGAAGAAAAGCAGACTAAGGACATGGATTACTAGAACCCTGTCCTGTGGTCTGATGAGACTAAGATATAGTTATATGGTTCAGATTGTGTTAAGCATGTGTAGTGAGTGTTTGTGTGAGGGAACTCCTTGCATATTGCTTTTTTATGTTTGTATTGTGAAAGTTTAAAATGCAATAAAAATCTGATTAAAAAAGCATGTGTAGTGAAAATCAGGTGAGGAGTACAAAGACAAGTGTATCTTGCCTACAGTCAAGCATGGTGGTGGGAGTGTCATGGTTTGATGCTGCATGAGTGATACCAGCTGTGGGGAGCTACAGTTCAGTTCATTGAGGGAACCATGAATGCCAACATGTACTGTGATATACTGAATCAAGAGTATGATCTCCTGACCCTTCAGAACCTGGGCTGCAGGGCAGTACTGCAACATGACAATGACCCCAAACACACCTCCAAAACAACAAGTGCCTTGCTAAATAAAATGAGGGTAAAGGTGCTGGACTAGCCAAGCATGTCTCCAGACCAAAACACTATTGAGCATCTGTAGGGCAGCCTCAAATGGAAGGTGGAGGAGTCCAAACTGTCTAAAATCCACCAGATCTGTGGATGGAAGAGGATTCCAGTAGTTCCTGTGAAGCTCTAATGAAATCCATACCCAAGAGAGTTAAAGTAGTGCTTGAAAATAATGGTGTCCACATAATATATTGACACTTTACCCACAATTTGGCCATTCACACTTTGGTGTGTACTCACTTTTGTTGCCAGTGATTTTGAAATTAATGTGTTGAGTTAATTTTAGGGGGCACACCAAATTTACACTGTTATACAAGCTGTACACTGACGACTTTACATTGTATCAAAGTGTCATATCTTCAGTGATGTCCCATGATAAGATATTTATAAAAATGAAATGTGAGGGGTGCACTTACGTTTGTGATATAGTGTGCATATATATATATATATATATATACACACACACACACACACACACACACATATATATATTATTCTAAATCTATAAATCCTGCATATTTCCCAATGGCCACTAGGCCTTATGGTGCACTCACACTTCGTGTTTTTTCTCTGAAAAAGGCTTTTGATGAAAAGTCTCCTATTCACCAGTCTCATTATCTTAACAGACAGGATTGCACTGAAAAGGTTAAACAGTCACCTGTATATACAATAGATGACACTGAATTGGCCAATTATGGTACGTGAGCTTATAGTTCACTTTCTCTCACATCTCTTCACAATGACATTTCACCAGATTAGAAGCAGGCTCCTTCTGAGGAAGCCATTGAGCAAAACGCACGTCAGGGGGTCTGGTGGTATTTATTATGTATACAACTTCTCTCCTTTATATGCCTGTTAAACAATTTGCTTAATATAATGTTTTGATAGCTTGCAGATGATCTGTTCGTGCCGTTGATTTGGTCTTTCTGATGTCTTAAGATCGCATACCTCTACTTCACTAGGGGATATACTTTTCTAATCATTTATTGCAAGCTCAAGAAAAAGGTGTTTACTACCAAGTTATTTACGCATTCTTCTTCCATGTAGAAGAAATATACACAGTTAAGAAGCACATTATTATTTTTATTGAATAAGAAACCACAGGAATTCTTTTTGTAGTTATCTCTCCTACTTTTTACTTTGCTTATTATTATTATTATTTCTAATTAATGAAGATTTGAAATTTATCCAAAAACTGTTTGGAGAAGTTATTCTATGTTGGATTTTCTGGATATTTCTTAACTCCTATTAAAACTGCAGACCATTTAGGTACTTGTGTACAGCAGGGAGTAGTCTCTATTAGGCTTAGTGATGGCAAAAATGTTGTTTTCTTAAGTAGAAAACTTGATCAAAAACGTGAAAAAAAAACCCAAAAACATTTAACATAACAAAACTGATTTAAATAATAGTTCATTTTCTGACAACACATTCCCTTTAACTAACTCCTTTTATATAGGCTTCCATGCAGGTTATTCTGTTCTCCACTTACACAAATACCTGAAGCGGTGATAAACCTAGAGAGAAGAGTTCTATCTAATGTTAATCATACAAGTTGTGCTATCTAATTTTTTTGTTGTTGTTTGGAATCTAAAATAGTCCCGTTTGGATTTGACTTAAGCAGCAACAGAAGCTGTTACGAGAAACGTAGCACATCACTTATAAATGCATCCAGCAGAGAGGGATAAGGAGGAGGTTAGTGAGCAGCAACATTTCCCTGTCACCCAATGTGCCAGCCAGAGCTGCAGGTGATGGTCAGAAGATGCTCCCCTGAACACATCTCCCCAGC